>NW_003307582.1:430801-588872 GCF_000143455.1 Volvox carteri f. nagariensis | reverse complement strand
CTCCGGGTTGGCCGTACATGAGCTGCACCTGGGGACGCCGCCGCCGCCGTCGGTGCTTTAACCAGCTGTACGACAAGCAACCAGCTGTAGTTCCACGTGGGGTGTGACGGCAGTAGTGGTCGGCAGTAGCCACCACTGTGGGGGCTTTTGCGAGCTCAGTTAGAAGGGGACAGCGTTACAAACGGGGGGTAAACCACGACGTCGCTCAGCCATTGACACTGTCTTGCTGGCTGGCTGGCTGAATGAGGTAACGTGCTAAGTGTTACGACGGTCCGGAACCCGCGATGGCCGCATACGCAGGAGGGGAGGGGAATATACACCTCGTAACCTCACCGCCCGCCGCCGCATGTATGACTGTTGTTGCATTCCCCCTCAGCGCTGCGGTGTGGAGGGCGGGTGTGGAGGGCGGGTGTGGAGGGCGGGTGTGGAGGGCGGGTGTGGAGGGCGGGTGTGGAGGGCGGGTGTGGAGGGCGGGTTATGACTGTCGTACGAGCAGGTGGGTCTGTTGGGATGGGCGGGGTGTTGCCATCACCGGCTGATTGGCAGGCAGGTTGCCCGGCTGGCTGGCTGGCTGAAGCACACCGGCACAGTGTACATACGTATTCATAAGGGGAGGGGGGAAAGGGGCGGTTCAATCCGCCGCGGGCGGTGAGAAACCGGAGTGCTGTTTGGAGTGTTTTTCCGCACGATGGAGGGTGTGAATGGATGGGTGTGGTTTCGGGGCGAAGGGGTGTGACGATGACAACGATGACGACCTGAGTGACGTCTCCTGGTGGCGGGTATGGTGTATGGGCCTCTCACATACGCAACCCCCTGCGTGTAAAGTGCATTCGGACTGTGCTGCCACCGCCACCGCCACCGCCACCGCCACCGCCACCGCCACCGCCACCGCCACCGCCACCGCCACCGCCACCGCCACCGCCACCGCCACTGTCGCGGTAGCGGTAGCGGTAGCGGTAGCGGTAGCTGAGGGAGCTGAGGTCAACGTGTCGAAGGGCCCATAGCAGAGCAGGAAGTTTTAGAGCAGTCCTACGGGCCAAGAGCGGCTCGGATGGAGCTGTCGTATGGAGGAGGAGGAGGTGGTGATCTGAAGCGCAGCTGGTCCTAGCGCCCTAGCGCCGTCCGCGTGCTGCCGGTTGCCGGTTGTTTCTTGGTGTCCCTTATCGTCGCTTATCAGAGCATGCTAGCAACTGAGGGTCCATTAGCAGCCCAGCACTACCCGGGGGTGGGTGGGGGGTGGGTGGCGCACCCCCACCAAGGGGGTGGGGGATTTTTAATTTGATTGAGGTGTTGCGTTTGGTGGCGATGGCATCGTGTCGATCAATCAAAAGGCCAAATCTACGGTGAAACCCTCCGGCGATACGTGTGAATATTCATATGAATGTATGAACGAGGTCACGGAGCTGGAGCCTCTGGGCGAAGTTGCAAGTTGTAGGCTGCAACATCATGATGACGCAACACGAGGCATAACACAAACAAAAAAGGCTTTTTCTCCCGACATGACATTAAAAAAAAGAGAGACGTGACGTGGGCTCAAGAGAGACGAGACGTGGCGTGGCTAACGTGACCACACATCACACCCACAGTGGGTGGCTCGGGCGGATCCATCGGGCGTGACATTATATTAGCGTCTGTTCTGAAAGAAGGTTGCTGATGTGGCTTTACAAGCTGCCTCGCCTCGCCCCCCTTGCTCTTCCACAAGGCGAGGCGGTGTGCAAGGGAGGGGAGAAGGCAGCGAAGGGCTGGTTAGCTGGTTAAATTTGTCTACTGACTCTAAAAGGCGGTCTACTATCTTTGGTGGTTCTTTTACCTCTACACGACACCAGCCAGACCTACACCGTTGTTGTCCGGTGGTGTACCGACCACCGGAATGCCGCCAGCCAGCGACCAGCGTGCAGGGGCTAGTGGCAAAACACGTAATCGTCTAACTGAATAACCGACAGGACGGAAAAGATCGAACGTTACATGAGAGGGTGTTGTCTTGGCGCGTCCCACCAAACAAACAAAGCCCGGCAAAGGAACAAAAATAGGTGACAGGTACACAAAGGAATGTACGCATTAGTACACAAACTGTACTTGTCTGTCGTCGTGCGGGGCTCCTGTTAATAATTTAACAGCGATATCAAATGCCACAAATGCAACACGAGTGACATCTCTGGCATGGGGCATTTTGAAATTGACGTTGGGGATCAGGTTGAAACGTACGAAACGGCATAGTACGGAAACGTAACGAGCAAATTCAATTCAATGCTAGCTAACATATGTACAGGTATATACATGTCAATTATCAACCCGCCGACGGTCCTCTGGCATATTCGTCTTTCCCACCAGCCGTCTTAACCGCAAACCATCCTCCTCATGGGCACTGGATGGGCAACAGCGCTGCATCAACATTTTTTGCTAGCCAGTCACACGGATCGCGAATGATGCGCGGGGGGGGCGGAGGCGGCCTCTTGCGCGGGGGCGGCGGAGGGGGACTCTTCATTGGCGGTGGAGGGGGCGGCCGTTTCACAGGCGGCGGAGGGGGTGGCCTTTTCAGCGGCGGTGGCGGGGGGGGCTTCTTCCGAGGGGGCGGGTTATAATCCGGGAAGTCGTAGTCGGGGCAGGGCCTCAATGGAAGCGCTGTGTCGGCGGGAAGCTGAGCTAGCCGGCGAAGGGGAATGCAGGGGTAGGGCCAGAGGGCTGCTGTGGCGGCCTCCGCGGCGGCCCTTCTATCGGGCCCCACATCCGCCGCCTGACCGCTGTCCTCCGCGGCATACTTCATGTCCAGGTCGGCTCCTGCAGCAGTGCAAACAATGTGGGGGAAGGGGGGTCAGCGCCCAGCCTCCCGCTCAGCGCCAACACCTAGCTACCCGGCTACGTGTGGGACTACAGCGGACTCGCTGTCACATATCAGGGTAATTAGACATACATACATACATGTAGACAGACAGACAGACAGACAGACAGACAGACAGACAGACAGACAGACAGACAGACAGACAGACAGACAGACAGACAGACAGACAGACATCGGCCGGTCGGCCATCCCCACTGTAACAACCACACACACACACCCTGCTAATTTTTGCCTACCTGCCTCATTCCCGTCCGACAGGGCCGTCGTCTCCGCCCTGAGCGCTCCCAGCCCTCGGAGCTTGGCGGCAGTGCCCGTCCGCGCCAGCAGCAGCCCGGGGGCCACCACGAGGAAGAGAAGGAAAAGTGACGACAGCGTCTTCATCGCAGCTTGGTGGAGCGATATTGCTTGCTGATGATTGATTATCTTGCCCGTGGGTGATTAAGCGCTATCGTTCCTGCTTAAGGCAAAGGAAGGCAAGGTGTGCAGAGTTTAACAGGTGGAAATCACAAAACACCAGACTGCATAATAAATGTTAAATAATGTTAGGTAAAGAAAATGTCTAGGGGTTTGAAATCAAAAGCTTCAACAGGATACAGACTAAACAACTATATGGATTCCGACATTGGCGGGGACACGGATCACAACCGTTGAGAGCAGCTAACAGTGAATCATTAGATATACGTCTAAGACGGAAAGACGATTCTGAAAGATACCCTTCCCGCGACCGGAGACAGCTGGAAGCGGAAAAACTAGAACCAATTCATTCGGGAAGCAGACACCGCAGACTCCGAATACGGTGCACCCAAGACACATGAAAGAATCACAAAATTAAACGACACAGAAGCAAGAAACAACGCGGCGGCGTCCGAAGCGTTGAGCTGCTAAAGCGAGAGCGTCCACCGATGCGCCATCCAGGCGCTTGATCACAATTGAGAAATCGCAGTAATAACATCATGACCCTTACCTTTTCTGTGTCTGCGGTTTGTCCTTCGCAGGGTACAAGGCGGCGGACGCAAAAAGCCGGCGAAGCTTCGACTCCCTGTCTTACTTTTTCTCCACACTCAATGCCAGGTCCTGGCACATACACAGGGAAGAGCCATGAAGATTTATTGGATTAAAAATAACATACAGCCACCATCACATATCTCCATTTTGAGAGATGGTTCCTTTTTAAGGACGACCCTCTCGTACCGCAAATCTTTGCAACTGCTGTCGTGAGGGTTCAGGGCGACTCCAACAAGTGACGGAAAAGGTGCTTCCGCTGGATTGCAAGCAGGTTCCTAGTCAGTTAGTCGTTGACCAACGACCTGAGAAGGTTCCTTCCAACCAACTCGACGGGATAGATCTCGTTTGGATAAAGATGCCACGGACGATTGCAAACGTGTGCTTCCTTTGGTTTAATTTAAACGTGTCGAGGTTCATTTTTCTTGCTGCGGTGTTTACCGCAACCTTTTCCCAACCATAGCAGCTAAAGAGCTGCATACGCACGTCTGTCAGGCGGAATGAAGATGGCGGAAGGTGCCGAATGTTGGCATCTGCATTGCGAGTGAAATCCGCATCCGGCAAGATGTTGTGAGACGTTCAGATCCTTGCTGTGCACCGTGCGGGATCGGCAGCATGCCATACATGACCACGCATCCCTTTGGTTACCCTTCGGTTTCCGCCCCCGGATGGCTTCGCTCCAATCACCTGGTCATGGACCTTTGCGCACGCAACGCAAAGCAAGCGAAAAGGCAGCTGTGCACGATGTGACAAACGCCCAGGCTACTGGTTGCTACTGGCTCAGCCGTTTGTTGTCAGCCAGTACGACAAGCAAGTTAAATTGGGGCGTCGCTACAGGCGACACGATACGACATGATTATCGCAGGTGCACGTGTTGTGCTACGAAACATGACCAGCGGCTGCAAACATACACATCGATACCCGTTAGGGTCAAAGACCTTCCGATGGTGGAAGGCATTGCGCCCCTAGTTGATGGACGGTGGTGACCTGGGATAAAGTTAACCTGCGAGCCGACCAGGAATGGAGTTGGGCCGCTGTCGACCCGGCAGATTCCGTTGGATGCTGGTGGTGGGTGCGGAACCTGAGCGATCCACTGAGAAGTTGACTAGGGTGACTGGATGAGGGTGCCCCTAAATACCGGGGAAGGCAGGGTTTCGCAGGGTAGCTGCAACGGGCGAAGATACACCCCCCTGTTTCACACATCATACACATGCAGAGGTTCCGGGATCAAGACCTGTCAGGGTCGAAAACCTTCCGATGGTGGAGGGTAAAGTGCCCCTAGTCGATGGGCGGTGGTGACCTGGGATAAAGTTGACCTGCGAGCTGACCAGAAATGGGGTTGAGTCACCGTTGATCCAGCGGATTCCGTTGAATTCCGGTGGATCCACCGGTGTGGAACCTTGGGAAGGCGGGGTCTGCAGGGTAGCGGTCGCAGGGTGACGATATGAACCCCCTGTCCCACATATCATACATACATACATACATACATACACGCGCGCATGTGCTGTGGGGTTGGAGCATGGAGCTGCATCCACAGCACGCATCCATAGCGGCACGCGACGGCACGCGCAAGGTGGCTGCAGACACACTTTGCGCCAACGAGATTCATGACGACCTGGTTCGCAGACATGTACATGTGCGTGTGTGTGTTGGTGTGTTGGTGACTAGCAGAATGGCCAGCAGGAATGAGACTGCTTGCTTTCGTTACATAATTCTGTATGTCCTCCTCCCGTACGGCACGTCAGCCCGGCGTTGCAAGCAAGCCAGGAGCGCAGACAGGACGAACTATCACCATTTGTCTCGTACACCGCCGCCACCCATCACGGTCGTCACCCGTACACGAAAACCACTGATAAGGACGGCCTCCACGATATGTACCATGTATGTAAGTATGTATGTTGTTACAGGGTGGTAAACCTTCACCAGCGGCCCCCTTTCCCGAGGCAGTTCCCTGCTCTCCCCTGCGAGAGGGGCACCCTAATCCGTTCACCCCATCCGACTTCAGAATGTATTCGTTGGGTTCAGCAACTCACCACCAGCATCCAACCAATCCTAGCGGATCAACAACGCCTCAACTTAGTTCCTGGTCAGCTCGCAAGTTGATATGATCACGTCCTACACCGTCCACAAGATGGCTAGCCACCTCTCAACTCAACACCCCTCACACACTCGAGGGGTCGGCACGCGGATTTAAACCCGGACACTCCGGGAGCAGAAGTCAGGCCTTAACCTCTGCCGGCCACCTGCCTTAAACGTCACCAAGGGTTCGCACGTGGTCCCCCACCGCACTACTGACCTGGCCCAATGTGCCCAGTGCTGATGGGATGTATGTATGTACGTTTGGGGGGACGCAGCCCCTAACGGGACGCAGCTGCCCTACCCCCAAAAAACAGCTCCCGGTCAGGTTGATTAACTGCCTAACCTAACCCGCTAGCCGCCCGTCAATAATTGGAATGTTCGTAATCTATGTCGAGGCTAGCAGCTGCATACATACATACAGACAAGCTATGAATGCGCGGGTATATACACGTATGTACATCAGGGGCACCAGCTGGTGCATGGCAGAGGTCCTCTGCACGACGACAGCTAAGGGTAAAGCTGACGATGCTATAACAGGAAAATTAGATGAAGCCTTCTGTACTACGTAAATCAGAAATCAATAGCTAGGCGGCAAATTGACGTCGGACAAATAAATAAAGCTCAGCGGACTCCTATGAAGTACGACAGTGCGTGGCCCTCCAGAGTCGGCCCGCCTGTCCCTGCTACTGCCTGTTACTGCCTGCTACTGCCTGCTACTGCCTGCTGCTGTCTGCTGCTGCCGGCTATAATTTGATAAACCGCTCAAGTAAAGTAGACCTCGGCAGCACTACTGGAGTGACCACTACTGAGACCAAACCCAGCTCCCGGCAGCAGTGCGGCACATAGAGCTGTGTCGTCGTCTCTGCCCAGCCTAAGGGAGCTTACCCAGCTGCGGCACCAGGTCGCAGGAAATCGGAATCAAACTACCGTCCTTGTCGACGGCGTACAGCACGCACGGCGGCCGGGGAGCGGAACTGGCAGACGGCGGTGGAGGCTACGCGTGTGCGTGTTTGCGGGCGTATGTGCGTGTGTATGTATGTCAGGTACACGCGTTTCGTTGAACATGCGGTGGAGGGCAGGGCAGGTCGGGGATTGGGGTAGAAAAAGGAGGGAGGGAAGAGGTCAGTCACCTTGTCGCCCAAAAGTAATGAGGAAGCGCCAGCCAGTAATGGTCGCAGCCATAGTGGTATCTCTGCATTTTGTTAGCAAGTTACCCCTCTCCCCCGGGACCTATCTGCTGGTGGCAAACACTGTACGGAGCAGAGAGGCGCCCGCAAGGGGGCTCGTCAGCATGTTCCAGAAACTGTACGTCGGCGGACGGGTGCCAGATGTATACCCTGTTGTACGGCATTTGTTCAGCACTCACCGGGCGCTTCACGAGGTCGCAAGGGATCTTGATGATCTGGCCGCCGACGGTGATGGTGACGAAGCAAGGAGGCGGTGGCAGAGGCGGGCGCGGTGGGGGCGGTGGGGATCGCGGAGGTGATGGCGGCAGCGGCGGGGGCAGTGGCGGTGATGGCGGCGGCGGCGACTGCAAATTTAAAAGGGGGCGAAGGCAACCGCAGCCGAAGCAGGAGGCAATGTCGGGTGAGACTCAGTGAGATAAGCTCTCAATGCTCCGGGTTTATGAAAAGTGCCGAGAGTAGAGACATAGATGCCAGTACAGTGTGAACTACGTTGAGAATATACATGCTGCGAGCTAGGTGAGCTTTGCTTGAGGTGTAGACATTGACGCCGCAAATGTGCTCTGCGGACGTAACGCTGGCTGCGCGCAAATCCCCCGCGTTCTAAGGTTTGTAACGGTGCTGTCTTGTGGCAGGCAGGCGGATGGCAACGTGAAAGATAGCGGACAGTGGCATCTATTTGGCATGACCTTTATTGTCGTACACTACCGGTACGGCAAGATAGAAGTCGTACATACCATGCAAGGCAGCTTGACGGGGGTGCCCTGGATAACTTTGATTACGTAGCAAGGAGGTGGCGGCGACCTGGGCGGCGGCGGCTTGGGGCATGGTACCCAGATGGGAATGCCGCCGACTAATCGACGGCATTGAGGAGGCGGAGGCGGGGGTGGCCTGAATAAGGGAAAGATGATGTCATCCGCTGCGGCCTCCGCCACCGCCCTTCGCTCCCCCGCAGCTCCCGCACGACCTAGCGAGCCCCGCAACCGGGCGCTGCCTTCATGACCGCCCGTAAGGGTTGACGACGACGAGGTGTCGGAAGCAGCCTTGGCCAGGAGTGCAGGGCCCGAGGTCGGCATGAGGAGGAGCGCCGCCACCACCAACAGCAGGCACCGCGTACCGACGGACATTGGCTGAGGGTTGCACCGGCGGAAGGCCGGGAGCATCATATCTCTGTGGAAGGGCGGGGGCCCGGGGCCAGCAGAGGAGGCGGGAGCTTAGAGGGGGACAAAGGAAAGGCCTTGTAGTCAAGGTCAGTCGCGGCGTTTAAGCGGCTAACAGAAACCCAACATGGAGATATCACAAGGGCAGCGAAGAAATGTATCGATCGAAGAACATAAGTACCCTTACCTGTAGGATTGTCTTCTTTGGCCTTTCGCTGGTTAGGGGAACGATGTCGTGGGTATTGTTAAGCTTTAGATTTCTATTTCGAAGATGTGAGCTGTTTCACTTGTGGAAACAGTATGTGATGGTTATGGAGCGATGGGCCCATACTTATTGCCTCCCGCGTTGGTTACGGCGCGATGCTGTACTGCATTACTTTGTCGCTCGGCGCAATGTCGTATTGATATTGGGAAGGTTCTACATAGGAAGGTAAGTTGAACGGAGCGCTAGCAGTTTCCTCGCTACCGTACGCGTCCCCCAACGACCGGTGAAGCTTCCGCCGGGCAATCTGACGAGCGCCATTGGAGCCAGCCGTCCTACGAGTTATCATTAGCAAGTATTATCGCTTTATGTAAGTGGGGAATGTATTCATTTTACATCTTTTTATTTCATTTTGTTGCAAGAACCGCTTTCGCAAGGGCATCAGTTCAGAAGCTGTTTGGCAGGCGATCGGAAGGTGGCGAGTGATGCAGAGCGCGCTGCCAAAGTAATCCTTAGCCATTTGATGAGCAGTATGTGACGGTATCTGCTTTTATTATTAAACTATAAGTAAAACATTTCTGTACGTGCCTTGGCCATTTAGCTACTTAAGTGTCCTCTCCATCGATCCTGTGCTTTCACATTAGAAGCAGTAGTCCTCACGTACAATCTTGTTCATGAGTTGGTATAACTGAAGGTTTGTTTTAGTTGCTGGGCGCTGGAGGCCTATCAGTCTGCTCGTACTGTTAAGAGTAGCTCACCAGCTCACCAGGGTACACTGGCTTTCACGTGCATCGCACCGACTTGCAAGTCTTTGTCGTCGTTGCCAATTGCAAAGCGTTATTTGTAGATGCAATTCATGCATGTAATCCTGCTTGGAGTGGCCTGCGCATGGACTTCATGGACCCTTCCGGTGATTTCAAATGTGGCTAGTTCGGCGACCCAGCTTAAACATAAGACTTGTCGCCTACTCCACGCGCCCAATCCCGCGAGTGGACTTGTCGCCCCCTCGCTCATCGCTCGCTTCTCCCGCAAAAGGATGTCGTGGGTGCGGTGCGCGAGGGGTCAGTCGTGCAGGGCGCGCAGTGCGCCGATGTGCGGAGGGGCCTTAGAGACCCCCGGAAAGCCTATCACCTCCCAGCTTGCATGCTATCCAACCGATGCATTGCCACCCGGCCATACTCACTGCCATGAATGCGTTGGCATGTCCCTCGTCATTAACCCCCCAACGGCCGCTGCTTGT
Organism: Volvox carteri f. nagariensis; assembly: GCF_000143455.1. Lineage (NCBI taxonomy): Eukaryota > Viridiplantae > Chlorophyta > Chlorophyceae > Chlamydomonadales > Volvocaceae > Volvox > Volvox carteri. The sequence continues at coordinate 579,166 of NW_003307582.1, read as the reverse complement.
CCTGAGCGCCCCATCACTGCTGCCGGAGAAATGCGGTAAAATGCAATTCAAAAAGAGTCTCGTCGGTCGGTAGCTACAACATGCAACATGCAATGTAACGCCAGGCCCACATACATAGACAACTTCGCGGTTAAGGGGCAGGGCACGCACTCGCACGCACACGCGCGCCATGCAACTGTCCGCCCTGGTTCAAGCCGATTATTAATTGGGAAGGGCCACGCAGGCCTCTACATCTCGAGGGAGTTTCAATTTTCCTCTCTGCCGCTCTAGACGGAGAAGTTCCCGCCAAAGGCCGCGGATAAGAAGGCGCTGGTGCACGCAAAATGCAAGAGCGCCGTTTGGGTTCCAGCCACTGTCCGATACAGTGTCTGCCTCCCATCAATACGTCTTAGCAATCTGCTGTAATCACAGCTGCACTTTGTGCACACGTTTCTCTGGCGTGCGTGGACACGTGCGCGCTCGTGTATGCTTGACAGATACGGACAGGTCTAGCTACGTCTAGCTACCGAACAGTACCCGCCCAGCGCGACGATAGCCACTCCGAACCAGACGTTCCTTGGCGCAAAAATAAGCTTAGGGATTTTTAGATTCCTATTGGAGTGCGGTGTGGGACGGATGGAAGATTGTGATTAGTAATTGTCACGTGTCGTCCTGACAGCAGCAAAGGCCCGGCAACTCCTACCGGGCTGAGACCGACCGAACGCGTTCCCCGTAATGCTGCAACCTCGCTTCGACGACGCTTTGTAACACAGCAAATTTTATGAAATCTATCATGTTGTCGTCCCTTAATCGAGATGTGTTACCGGCATTACCAACGGGCTGGGCTCAGCTGGAAGGGCGGGCGTAACAGCTTTTTATATTGTACAGCTAGAAGCTGTTGGGAAGGAGATATTACGAGTTCCATGTATAAAACACACTCTGAACAGACACTAAAGTGCGATTGCGGCGCGGTTGCACGCCGCGATACCTCGCAGCCTTCCTCGGCAGCTGGACGGCACACAGCCGATGACTGATACAACGCTAACACTCAAATTTCATACATATTACCTTGATTGGCTCTTTTCGTTACAACTTCAAAAGGTGGGATGTTGGTACGCTGATGACCTTATCGTTCCTAGCCCTGCCTAGCACCGCGGCTAGTCCTTACGGCCAGCATCCACAGCCATTTAGAATGTTTTTTTCATGGTTAATAATTTATTGCTTCAATTTATGTAGGTATTCCGCGTATCGGGAACGCTTGGCGCGGCACCTACTTACCTTGTTCGCCTCTCTTCGTCCCTTCCGAATCTGCACGCCATACGCGCTATAGCGTGTCACCAGGCAGAAAGCTTCAGAGTGAAGTCCACCAAGCTGCGATGAAGACGCTGTCGTCACTTTTCCTTCTCGTCCTCGTGGTGGCCCCCGGGCTGCTGCTGGCGCGGACGGGCACTGCCGCCAAGCTCCGAGGGCTGGGAGCGCTCAGGGCGGAGACGACGGCCCTGTCGGACGGGAATGAGGCAGGTAGGCAAAAGTTAGCAGGGCATGGCCGACCAGCCGATGTCTGCTTCTGCTTCTTCTTCTTCTTCTGTCTGTCTGTCTGTCTGTCTGTCTGCATGTATGTATGGTTACCCTGATATGTGACAGCGAGTCCGCTGTAGTCCCACACGTAGCCGGGTAGCTAGGTGTTGGCGCTGAGCGGGAGGCTGGGCACCCATCCCCTTCCCCCCACATTGTTCGCACTGCTGCAGGAGCCGACCTGGACATGAAGTATGCCGCGGAGGACAGCGGTCAGGCGGCGGATGTGGGGCCCGGTAGAAGGGCCGCCGCGGAGGCCGCCATCTTGCCGTATCCCTGCATTCCTGTTCGCCGCTTATCGGCGTCAGCTCGCAAGCGGGGTCTGTTGCCGTGCGTCGAGGACTTCCCGCCTCCCAGGATCCGGCGGCCGCCCCCGCCAAAACCCCCCTCGCCTCCACCATCTCCGAATCCCCGTCTACCGCCGCCACCAAGGAAATCGCCTCCTTCACCGCCACCAAGGCCGCCCCCCCCGAGGCCGCCGCCCTCCCCGCCGCCCGCTGTGAAGAGACCGCCCCCTCCGCCCCGCATTATCCGCGACCCCCCGTGCTTCTTGGCCGCAAAAAATGTTGATGCAGCACTATTGCCCATCCAGTGCCCATGAGGAGGATGGTTTGCGGTTAAGACGGCTGGTGGTGGGGAAGGACGAATATGCCAGGGGACCGTCGGCGGGTTGAGCTTCTGACCACTTTTCCTTGAGCAATGCTCCCAGTGTGGTTGCAAGGCGAGTTCTTTAATACTCGCTTGCAGGCGCATTGTGATAGATTGATGTGACTTATTGTTGGTGTTTTTTCACCCATACGGGGGGTGCACGTGAGGGCTAATTGGGGGTACGCGATGGGACGTTCCATGTCCTTTCCCTTTCACCATCATCGCATACATAAGGAATCCAGGCCCTCCCTTGTCTGCACGTAGCATCGAACATAGAGCCATTTTGCGCGAGACTTGCTGTATCCCGGCCGGCAAGTGTGCCACAACACTGATGCCAGCTAGCATGTCGTCCGTACATCCGTACCTCAAGAGCATCCTTATCACGCCGTTTTGCGGGGTGGTGCGTATGCACGTAAGCCTTTCATTTGCGCCATGTCTGCTTCCGAACCTGTCGCCGTGTTTGTGTGTGATTGTGTGTGTGTGTGTGTGTGTGTGATTGTGTGTGTGTGTGTGTGTGTGCGTGTGTGTGTGTGTGTGTGTGTGTGTGTGTGTGTGTGTGTGTGTGTGTGTGTGTGTGTGTGTGTGTGTGTGTGTGTGTGTGTGTGTGTGTGTGTGTGTGTGTGTGTGTGCGTCCTTTGTTAGTTAATATTTAAAATGGAAGCCTGATGCTGTCCCAATGTACAATAACTTCGCCGATCCTTTCGGACTGAAAAGTGTGTATGTGTATGTGTATGTTACATCTTGGGTTGCGTTACCCCCCAAGTGTAAATTGAAGGTATCATACTGTCTAAAGCAGCTCCATAGAAACACAACCATAGTAGAAGGAAGCCCTTTATTTATCGCATTGGTTTATGTTGTCGTTGGCTTGAGAAACCTGGGCAGGATGCAGCCGGAGGAGGTTTGGACGAAATTGGGCTTTACCCGAAGGGGGCCTCCGTTTATTAGGTTTGTTCTCTAGCCCTTTACTGTACGACCCAGACACTCTCGCACAACCCCTATCGCACGCCGTAGGCCGCTGAAGGTTCCATGGGGCCAATTCTAATGGCCGCCCTTCCGGGGGACAGACAACGAGGCACGTAGGCCGTTGCGGACCTGCTAGCATGAGTGGTTCCTGGGAGCGCATTTGCGGAGTAAGCTGGACCCTAAGATGTGTAACTATTGAGGGAACTCCATCGACTGCTGGTCCAGGACCTGCCCTGCCGTAAATGCCCATTTGGAAGCTAGTGTCGTACAAGTCGCAAGCACCCGCATACGTGCCGTAGTTAACCTCTGATGCTCAACCATCTAGATCGTTCGTTTCGGTGACTTCGGTGATCTCGGCGATTCCTCTTCCCCTCTCCCCCCCTCGAAACCCGGTCCCCCTGGGAAACCTTGGGATGCATGCACGCTGTAAGCACTCAGAATTCGTCCGACGTTTATGACTGTCCTGTATCCTCTGCTGCCGGCTCATACCGGGACATGAGGACTTCACGCTGGTTTCAGACACCATCCGTTCAGACCATGCGGCCAATCAATACATTCTTGCAACAGCAGCGTCACCTCTAGCAGTGTCCCAGCTCCTGAGGGTCAAAAAAGCAGTAACGAACAACAACGCAAGAAATCCACCTGGATAGGGGTCACGTGTGGGCGCCTCTAAAGCATATACAGTGATCCAGCAACGACAGGCGGGCCAAGCGTTTTGCCATCTATTTATGTACTGACTACGTATGTACCTTGCAGGGCCGCACCATGTATAACAGTCCAGGTGTGCACCTTGCGACAGTGTTAAGACCGGCAAAGCGCCGGACCCCCCTTGGGTCCTATTACTGCTGTTACCATTCTCTGGTATATGAGTGTCGGTCACTTTCCAACAGACATCACCATGGATTACACACTATGTAGCAATGGCGAGTGAGTGCTCCCGCATCAGGCGATGGATTGCACAAAGGCGCGACCGTGGGAATGGATATTGCAATTTGCATTACACACTTAACGCCTGCTCGTGCAATGCCAGCTGCCCTGCTACTGATAATTGTACTGTATTTTGACAAAGAATATCTCGGCTTCCCCCTGTTTTGGAAAGGCTAGTCATTTGAACCCGCGACATGTACACAAGGTCGGACGCGATAGCTGACTTGACCCCGCGCATTCCAGTCATGCAAGAATATAACGGATCAAGCTTTTCATTTAGTTGCGCCGATCAATAGGCCTTTCTCCTGCTGCGTCGCATCCTTTTAACCGTTCGGAACCCTTGCAAGCCGTTCGAGTAAGGCTAATACGTAGCTAAAGATCGTACGCTCTTATGCATCAATTTATATGCCTTGAACTTCTCTCAGCTCATTCCGGTTACGTGCCGCATATAGCGGTGCACCTCTATAATGGATGGGACTGCAGGATCAATCACGAGAATGATACGCGTTCCTCATGACGCAAGATCACCTCAGTAAATTTGCAATCTCCTTCAACTACTACCTGCTTGCCGCTGGAACATTAAAGGTCAAATGAGACGCTTAGCTGCCGGACCTACACCTATACCGTACAGATTGATTGGATCGGTAGGCGGGCGCGCGTCCCGATAAGCACTAAGCTTCGCCACTGGTTCATATTCATCAAAAAGGATTGCAACACCAGGAAGACACGACCACATGACAGAGAATCGTTTCGTCTTTGTGGAACATCCTGTAAAACCCATGAATTGCAGCATTTCCGTAGCCGTTAAGATGCGAACTGTCGGACTCTAAAGGAGGGTGCTCGCGGTGATCTGTTCGTAGGAAATAAACTTCCGATCCAAGCGATTAACTTGACCCAACCGCACGCATGTCAGACCGAGGAATAAATTAGAATTGAAGGGCTCAACGAAGGAGCCTTCCTATATAAGCGAGCAGGGTACTCACTAAATTTAATACCCTGTGCCGCTCAATCTTTCAAGAGCACAACATCACCTCAGACTGTACGGGCAGCAAGGCACGGATAAGAATCTTAAGAAGTGCCGTCGCCTTACGGGGATTCTGGGCTTCGCAGTCTCGGAACAACTCTGCGAGGAAGGTAAATCCGCTCGCTAGTCGCAGAGTCATGACACGCCATGAGGCCTGGTTGACTGTCCCCGTCGCCACGTTTTCACATGCATGGAATGCGTTCTCATCCGCACGCAAATCAACGCTTCGTGTTTATTATTATCCCCTGTTTGTGCTACTTTCCCTCGTTCTTCCGGACTTCCATTCCGTGCCCGCCTGCTTACATGCCGCCATGCGAATGCGATGCTTTTGCCGCTGTCTTTGCGAACCTCCCTTTCAACCTGGAAGCGGGCCACACCGCGGGTTCCACATAATGCCGCCCCTCCCGCATAACTGCCGCAAACAGAGGTATGAGGCTCCCGGCCTTCCGCCGGTGCAGCCCGCAGCCAATGTCCGTCGGTACGCGGTGCCTGCTGTTGGTGGTGGCGGCGCTCCTCCTCATGCCGACCTCGGGCCCTGCACTCCTGGCCAAGGCTGCTTCCGACACCTCGTCGTCGTCAACCCTTACGGCCAGTCATCAAGTGACACAGGCCCTGACTGCTGCAGGTGTGTGGACACACTCGGAGCCCGGGGACCTGTCCAGACGCCCCCAAGCTAAACATCAGTCTGCTCTTAGTAACCTCTCCCCCCCTCCCACGTCACACCACCTGCTGCCTCTCAGCCCTCTCAGCCAACTTTCTACCCCCCGTCACCCCCCCTTGTATGCGGATCTATCCTGGATGGTACAGGTTCCAGCCTGGGCAGCGCTGCTGAAGGCGCCCGGTTGCGGGGCTCGCTAGGCCGTGCGGGAGCTGCGGGGGAGCGAAGGGCGGCGGCGGAGACCGCAGCGGACATCATCTTTCCCTTCTTCAGGCCACCCCCGCCTCCGTGCTTTATCCGCATATTCCGCGGCGATATCCCCATCTGGATACCATGCCCCAAGCCGCCTCCTAAGCCACCGTCACCCAGGCCACCACCACCCAGGCCGCCACCGCCCCCCTGCTTCTTCACCATCGTTTTGGGCGGCATTCCTGTGAGGTTCCCCTGCCCGGTAGGTATGGCATACATCCATTCACACCTGCCGTGCTTACGGGATTTTGATTATTATATCAGGCGGCATTTGCCTGGAAGGCCCAAACCCCCCGTGTGTTCTTGCTGTGCCAATGTTCACCGTTTAGCTCGCTGACAGACAGCGACAAGGACGTGAGCGAGCCTTGAAGTGTGGGCTGTTTGCGAATCGCCGGCTTGTTGGTGCGGCAGAGTAGACATCCAGATGCAATCCCTCTGCACCTCAAGCGAGTCCTGCCCTGCTTGGGCTCACTTGCTCCTCGCATGTGGGCGTGTCGCAGCTCGGGTACCCCGGGTACCGTCCTTAACCCTTGCCCGGCTCGTCAAACCCACGTACCCGCGCCGGCCAACCCTAGGGCCCTGAAGGCGTCAGTTGCGAGACTTAACTCACTACCACATGCACTGCTGCCGCTGCTTTCGCCACCATGCAGTCGCCACCGCCCCGGCCGCCACCACCGCCGCGACCGCCGCGGCCGCCGTCGCCACCGCCGCCGCCACCGCCCCCGCGGCCCCCGCGCCCGCCGCCGCCGCTCTGCTTCATAACGATCGTAATCAACGGCCGGATCATCAGAATCCCGTGTGACCTGTTGAACCGCTCGGTGAGTGGATAGTTTTCAAGCTTTAGGGGATGGGAGGACGTTGCGGAGATAGTGGTCACAACCCCTGGGTGGCCGTGTATCATAACACAGCAAGGACACTGAAATCCTTGGGTAGCGAACCATGGCCAGCTCCGCATGGACCCTTACGTCATATGGACCTTTAGGACATCATACGCATAAACAACGTATCCATGCGAATCAAACCTCAAGAACCGTTTGATGCCAAGCACTGCCATAGTTGCCAACGGTTTCATGGACGTCGGGGGCATTTGCAGTGCGGTATACATGGAACTGCGGCAAGCTAAGAAACGCGCCCACGTAGGCCATTGGCATTTCTCTCTCCCTTGCAAGCTATCCGTCTCATCCGTTTTGCAGCTAGCCTAGCGGAAGGCCTCAGTGCTAAGCTGCGGTTTCCGCGGTCTTCCCGAGCACCCAACACTCGGCAGCCTGTCTGTCACCCCTGTTGCCATTGACGATGGCAGTAATTGATCGCTCCCCCTTTTTCCCACCTGGCGTTTCCCCGTCCTGCCGTACTGAACAACCTCGGCAACGCCACCGCTTGTGAAACGACACATACACATGCAGCCGCCACCGTCTTCCTCACCTTGTTTCGTGAACGGTCTTGGCTCGGATGGAACTACGCTACCCATTCCGTGCAACCTGTTGCCGCCGCTGGCCCAGGAATCTTGAACAACCTGCAAAACAGATGAACAGACATCACCCGAAGCTCGTACATCCTCGTTGATGCAAAGCTGTTTAGGTTGATGGCTATGGTGTTAAAGGTGGTGTCGATGATGATGATAATGATTATTACGAGTTAATGATAATGCGTGATGGTGCATGGAGCAACGTGTCGTGCGAGCTTGGGTTTTCCCAGATGTCAGGGTTTTCACACACACACACACACACACTCCCACTGCGCCTTATGATGGTACGTCCATGCGCGCTTGTGATTGTGCTCGCGGATACGGTTTTGTCTTTCTGCCTACTTAAGCCTCACAATTATGCTTACGCGTGTGCTCGTACGTATTCTTATAGCTTCGGGGAAGGGGCAGCTGGGGGCCCTTCCATCCGCGCGCTACGGTCAGTTCGGTTGTGTACATAAACGCGCAAGGGCGCTAGAGCGCTAGAGCGCGTTCCCGGCATTTGGAGAGGCCTTTTCGGCGGGGAGTTACCACAGTTTGTGGACAAAGCCTTGGAGATCACGGCCCCCTTTTGCATGTGTTTCGATCGAAGGCGCATGGTGGCTGGTAGATAGCCAAACGAGGTCGAAGTAAAACAGGTTAGGATCCACACATGTCTTGCGGTGTGCTGACGGGGTGTCGAACTTGTTTGGTTCCCGGAGGCGTCCGTGTATTTGCCATCCACACACGCAACAGTGCACATACATAGAAATGTCATCAATAGTCGAGCCAGATTAAATCGTTTTCTGCACCATTATTTTTTGCACTACAGACTCGTTTGCTGTTGTATGCGTTGTCTTGTATGCGTATACATGCGCACGTATGTCTGTATGCACTGGTAAGTAGGTGGAATCGAAACCAAGAACGGCTTCCCTCGTCCTACTATGAAGGGCCATATTTATTACGTAGCGGGTTATTTCAGAAGTGGGATTCTAAGGGGTAGGTGTCGCGCATTATTATTGTGCACAGTTAGTACGCAGGTTTGCTGCTGCGGCACGCACGCGGGCGATAACTGGCGATAACAGCCTGCCGCGTCATGCGTGCGTACGGATGATGATAAGGTCACAGCGAGATACACGAAGGGCAATGCGCCCCGTCCCGGGCTGCTGGCGCTCCGTCCTTGTACATACATACATCTTGGTCCGCGCCTGTCCGCCTGCAGGTCCGTTGTAACAATATTTTCCTACCTCATTTCTGCACTAAGTGCCGACATTGCACTGCAACAAATAGTAGCAAGGAAAGGAAGAACGTAAGTAATTGCTGTAGTTGTTGACCAGCTCGAGGTGTCGCATTCAAGAGCTACCTTTGGCTCGCAAAGTAGAGAGCAAAATGTACGACAGCCCTCAGCCATGCGCGGGGTCGGGGGCCCCATGGATTTGCAAAGGTGATGGCTAACAGATAATTGACAGACTGGCTGGCAAGAAACGTAATCCTTCATCATTGCTTCCAGGCAGCATCCGGTGTCAGGTCTGTTATGCAGCGCGTGCTTTAGCAAAGGGTTTTGTTAGTAAGTGTCTTCAACAGGCTGTCGTTTCCGATGACACGCAACCAAGCGGCGTTGTTAGGGAGCCTCATTATCGATTGGGCAGGATTGGGGACCGAAAGATTGTTTGAACGCACGCAAGCCTGAATCAGCTTTACATTGCTTTGGAGCACGCGGTCGCAGCAGGTTCGTTATTCGGTGATGTACAGCCAATGCAGGTGAGGCAGAGCACCAGTGGACACCGAAGGGTACTGAGCTATGTAACGACAAGCCACGTCTTTAATATTTTGGCGGCCGGTTGAAAAGTTATCCCAACTGACAGCCTTTCTTTATCTTGGATACGTGTCATGTAAGCTACCGTCTCGCAAGTGCATGTAACGCGCCGATCATCATCATTCGACGCTTTCTTCCCGCCTGGAAAGCAGCTTCTTTAGCTGCTGCTCCTGCTTTACTTTTGTAGTCGCAGCGATAATCCATGCAGAAAAAAGTAATAACAAGATAATAATTTTTATCTGACATATTGGGGTGATTACGGATAGCGCGATATTCAGGTCTTCTGTCGTCCTAAAGGGACCAGACCCATACACAACTGCAGCTCCAGGGTGCTCGTCGAGCGGTTGGGAGGAAGCTTCGTGGGCCGTTGGACAGAAGATACGACAACCATCGCGTTACTAAGGTTAATGGAAGCTTCCACCTCGGACTTCATGAATCCACGACAAGTTGAGTGCTGTAAGGAAAACGGAAGTGCAGTACACAAGGAGCCGCGACCAGTATCTGTCCTATTAAAAAGGGACCCTTTCCCCTATCAGCAATATCTCAGCCTATCATTTCACAACAAAGTTAATAGCACTTAGCATCTAAGATTTATTAATTATTATCATCGCTGCGCCACATTGTCGCACTCCGTGCAACGGGGAGTCGACCCCGAAATCTGGTCACTTGCTGCCGCGCAGACTGTCCTTCTGCCGCTCATCAGTAGATCACGACATTAAGGTATGCTTTGAAATTATATTCATATTTTGTTATACATTTAGGCTTGTGCCTTGCTCGTACGTAAGCTTCACTTCGACGCGACATGATGGTCATACGTGATTTATTTTGTAAGATCAGCATCATATTTGGACAGTATCTTAGGATGCACTCATAATTAAATTTAAAATTGTTCTCCTCGACCACTGTCGTTGCTAAGATCTGCCTTCGTCCCGTACCTGCTGCCTACAGTGCCTACTTGCTTGTCAGCCTTGTGAAGGATCCGCCATTCCATATCCCGCGCGCGATGAGGACGCTGTCATCACTTTTCCTTCTCGTCCTCGTGGTGGCCCCCGGGCTGCTGCTGGCGCGGACGGGCACTGCCGCCAAGCTCCGAGGGCTGCGAGCGCTCAGGGCGGAGACGACTGCCCTGTCGGACGGGAATGAGGCAGGTAGGCAAAAATTAGCAGGGCATGGCCGACCAGCCGATGTCTGTCTGTCTGTCTGTTTGTCTGTCTGTCTATCTGCATGCATGCATGTACGTATGGTTACCCTGATATGTGACAGCGAGTCCGCTGTGGACTCAATTCCCACACGTAGCCAGGTAGCTAGGTGTAGGCGCTGGACGGGAGGCTGGGCGCTGAACCCCCTTCCCCCCACATTGTTCGCACTGCTGCAGGAGCCGACCTGGACATGAAGTATGCCGCGGAGGACAGCGGTCAGGCGGCGGATGTGGGGCCCGATAGAAGGGCTGCCGCGGAGGCCGCCACAGCAGCCCTCTGGCCCTACCCCTGCATTCCCCTTCGCCGGCTAGCTCAGCTTCCCGCCGACACAGCGCTTCCATTGAGGCCCTGCCCCGAGGACGACTTCCCGGATTATAACCCGCCCCCTCAGAAGAAGCCCCCGCCGCCGCCGCCGGTGAAGAAGCCGCCGCCGCCGCCACCGGTAAAGAAGCCCCCGCCGCCGCCGCCGGTAAAGAAGCCCCCACCGCCGCCGCCGGTGAAGAAGCCGCCGCCGCCACCACCCCTGAAGAGGCCGCCACCCAATGATATCAACGATCCGCGGTGCAACATCGCCGGAAAGTCCGGTGGTGCCAACGAGAAACCAATCTATTGCCCGTGATGATGAAATGATAGTGCGTTTGTCATATATTCGGTCGGTTTATTGCAATGCTAGCGGGACCCCATCCTGAAGTACATATGCAGTACATATGCAGTAAATTGAACATGTATATACAGCATGCATGTACATACATAGCCTCGAATGTGCAGCTCCGTTGCTAGTGTTCATGACTATGCGACCCGAAAACCGGTGTTGATAACCGCCAGCAGAGCTTCTTTTGGCCGACCTTTGCGCGCCGTCCGTAAGGGTGCCGCCGTTTTGCCTGGGGGCCGGGAACCTGTACGCTGATTAATTACTACATGGTGGAGTTGGTGGTGCTGGCCGGTTGTGGCCGGTGTAGCCGGTGCCCGAGTGTGGATGGTGGTCGGTTAAGAGTCGCTCGTACAAGGGATCGTTCATGTGTGGTAGCCGCTAGGGACGTATTTTGACCACCATTCGTGAATAGCAATAATACATCGTGCTGCTAGGCTTTTCTCTGGAGTATCCCACCTCTTGGTTTGCACCAATACGACCGACACCCAAGCCGTGCGATGATGCAGGAAGCAATGCGGGCGAGAAATCCAACATGTTGAAGGAGCGGTCGCTGAGCGACGCGTTCTGAATAGATGCTAAGTTGTTTACAGAGCCTGTGTTGGCAGCTCCTGCAGCTCAATGTAAACCGTTTCGAGCTCCAAACCGTTGCGAACAACTTGTCTGCCACAATAGCTATACTACGTAGAAGCCTTTCCAATATTCCTGGCGCGCTGTTAAGTCACGCATCGCAATGCGTCCGATGTGTATAAGTTTATCTCCTGCATCAAAACCGAGGGGTCTTCTTCCTCCCTTAAGGGCTAGCTCAAAACCGCAGCACCGAGCAAGCTAACTAGTGCGACCCTTGTAGCGATCCTCGCCAGCAGCAGCGCCATCACTGCAATTATTCGTCTGCAATTATTTTTTCCTCATCAGATAGTTGATTAGATTTACCAGGGCGTCTGGCAGAGTGCGGTACGCGCTCTCACACGTCCCCAGGCGGTGGATTCATGGAGATCACACGGCGCTGAAACCAACCGGCGTTCCACGTGCAAGGCTCTGCCTTCCAGACAACGACGCAGCGACACGGGACAAGCAGTAGCAGCGGCCGCTCGAGCAGCAGACTGCCAGTCAAACCCCTTCCAGGTAATCGAAAAGACAAGATACTTTGCGTACGACGACTCGACGAGTATTTTTCTTGATGCGCATTCTGTACATGCACTGCACGCCACACCCGGCGCGGGGACAAATACATTCCATACCACCGCAACCATGCAACATGCCAACGCAAATGCACTCAGCTCTCCGCGCCCTACTGTGTTTCCGCTGCAAATCGAAAATTCAAATTGCACTGCTAGAGCTGAAGCTTCAAAACTTATGCAAAGCTGTGCTGTATATCTTCACGAAACTGTGACCGTCTCATCTTCCTCCAGTTGACTCGACACGTGCTACTCCGGTCGCTGCCAACCCCTGTTCACGGGAACCAGGGCCACTTGATCCCCTCGTCCTCGACAAAACCCTTCGCAGGAAGCCAAACACCGGGACACCCTTCCGGAGCTTGCTTTGCTCCCCGACCAACGAACCCCCACGCAAGGTATCGGCGAACCGCTGATTTTACCACACAAGATTTGCAATCCAGAATAAAGACCTGTACTTACAGACCTGTATCTATCACGCAAAGAGACCATCAGGAAACGCATCAGGAAAAAAAGACCGAGTACACGCCGCTTGGCAGCCACAGTCCTTACACGAGACACTACGTACTGTCGCCCTTGTCCCTCCTGATTTCTGTCCCTAAGGACCAACACGCCCTCGTCAGCAGGGCTGCCAACGCACACACACACACACGCGCGTTGCGCCCCGGACACCCTCCCCGCATCCACTACCGTTGGTGGTGATCACCAAGCTGCTGGCTGACATGCCCTCCGTCCAAACCCGCTGGCCCAGCGCCGACGCCGCTACCACACGACACTTCCGCCAAGGTCGCCACGAGGCTCGAAGTGCCGCTGCCGTCCAGGTTTAGGCCGCTGTCCGCTTCCGCGTCGTCTATGCTGGCCCCTGCGCCAGTGTCCACGTTCCCCGCCCCCTCCGCGGCCCCATTTCCGTTCCCGTTCCGGTTTCCGGCGACGTAGTTGACGTTGGCCCCCCCGACGACGGCCAGGGTCTCCTTGTTGCTGCGGCCCAGGGCTGCTCGCGCTCGGACCATGTTGAACTCGAGCTCCTCGGGCTCGAACTGGCAGGTGTCCGGGTCAGCCAGGCAGCGCACCATGGTCCTCTGCGCTATGGCCCTCTGCGCCATCACCCTGAGGTCGGCGCAGATGTCGGGCAGCGGCAGGATGGAGAAGGGCTCCTCGATTTGCACCCCGATGTCCTGTGGAGCGGTGCGGAGTGGGAGGGAGTGGGAGAGAGTGGGAGGGAGGGGAAAAGGAAGGGTTGCAGGGGCCGCCAGCATCAGCGGTCGGACCTGTACGGTACCTTGGTAGTGGGAGGGAGGGCAATTCTGAGGAAGGTCTCCGCACAAACTCGCTTGACCAGCAGCTTGACCATCTCCTCTCATAATGTGTAAGGATGTTTCCACGGTTATGTTCGCAACCCTCACCACACATGCATATGCATTCACAAGTACACCGAAGCTTTCTTCCGTACATTAAACCACATTGCCGCTTGTAAAGACTTGTACGAAAAAGACAGGGAAAAGAAAACACCCCGTACATCCCCCACCCCATCTTCTATCCCGGCCCACCTCAATGCCCAGCAGCAGAAAAGCGATGACCAGGGTGACGGGGACAACTGCCCAGTCACACGAGTCGTACAGCGCGAGTGGTAGTGCGGTCAGGTAGATGAGCATGAAACGGGAGGTGTGGCGGGTGTAGGTCAGGGGAATGGGGAAGCGCAGGATCTGCGGGGCGGAGGGAGGGCGGGGGAGGGGGGCCGGAGGGGGGCCGGAAGGGGAGCGGCAGGCTGGTCGGTGAGCTGGCCACAGACAGCAAGCGGTATCCGGATCCACTGCGCACCCGCCTCCGCCAGCACTGCCGCGGTACAGCTGTACTGCTGTTTTGAGGAGGCAGTACAGGCCACGGTGGACATGGACCAGCACCCTAGCACGCACCGAGTTGTACACAGTTGTGTACCCCTCCCTCCCCTCCCTCCCGTCCCCATGCCGCGCAGTGCCATCCACATGCCCTAAAATGAGGTATCTCCGCGAGAAAGACCGCCAGCTCACATACATACAGCAATGTACCACCCTGGCCCCCTCCACAACAACCCCCACCCCCTTTCCGGCAGCCCTCTTGTCCCCCGCCACCAACAGGCCCCTACTCCGGATTCCAAATCCCGCTCCTATTTCCGTTCCCTTGCGCCCCACTCCGCTCCACCCACTCCGCTCCGCCCACCTTTTCGCACTCGCAGGCGGCCTCATTGAAGCCGTGCAGGTCGTCCAGTATGGTGGCCTCCCGGCTCTCCCCCAGCTGGGCGGCCTCCACCAGGGCGGTCAACACACTCAGGCAGAAGTGGTGGTAGTAGGGGCCGGCGGACACAAGCTGCAGGGCAGGGGAGGAGGCATAGGGGGGAGGGGAACGGGAGGGACCAAGCTCCTCAGCGCCCGACTACCGCGGGAAGTTGGGTTTCACGGGTCCTGTAGTGGGTGGCGAAGTCCGCCGTGTACTGGGGTTGGGGCACCGCAACATCGCGTCGCGTGGGCACCTGCCAGGTCGTCGTGTCTGGCTGGGTGAGAGCAGACAAGACAGTGATCCGCCCTGACGTGGTGGCCGGTCTGTAACGGTTAGGTAGGTAACGCTCGAAAAACGGTTAGACGGGTAGCGGTTATTTTCTTATTATGCTTGTAGCCATGCCGGGGCCCCCTCCCACCTGCTCCACCTCGTGCGGCCTGAGCACCTCCCTCAGCTGCGCCCGTATGGCGGCCTCCAGTGCCGGATCCCCCTGGTCGTGGCGCAGCTCCAGCATGAGGCACAGCGGGAAGGCGTCCACCCAGCGCGCCAGGCGCTGCAGGGAGGCGGTGTCGTCCACCCAGGCAGCGGCCTTGCGGATCAGATGGGCGGAGGAGTTGCGCAGAGAGCCCCAGGCGTTCATGGCGGCACACCTGGACCCGGAGAGGGAGGGACGGAGGGAGGGAGGGTGGAAAGAGGGGTTGGCATCGGGATGGGAGATAAGTGTTGGAAAGCCGTGTCGCGGACTATCTGCACCCCATAGCCCCAAGTTCTGGAGCCTTTAATCAGATGTGCATGGAGGGGGCATGGATCGCGTGGGGCCAGGTCAAGGGGTCAGGCCCAAGCAGGGTGATCATTTGCACGTACCATCGGCTGTAGCTGGCGTCCGTCCGGAAGACCAGCAGTAGCGACAGGGCGAAGGAGGTCAGCTGGAAAGGAGTGTCCGTGAAGCTCACGCCCTGACGTAACACATACATACATACATACATAAATAAATAAATACACACTCATAGCGAACCAAAAAGCGGGATGTGCCAGAGGACGGCCGGGCCACAGGGAAGGTGCCGTGAATGGCGGCCGGTGCCATCAGCCGCCCGTGGACGCGGATATACGCACGGCGTGATGAGAGGAAATCCAAGCGGAGCTTTCCACCTTGCTGAGGAGTTCCACCTACCAGGGAAAGTTCACATCCGGGAAGTTCTCCCTTGAGAGCAGCTAGGTGGCAGCTAGTAAGGCTGGACCAGAGGGAAGAGGGGGTGTGCCCCCGGGCCTAACGTGCCGGGTAAGTTGTTACTGAGTTGTTACCTCGGCTCTCGGAGAGCACCTAACCCCACCGCCATTTCCCGTGCATAATGTACACGCAGCTTACCCCTCCACCCCTCCTGAGGCTTCTCACCTCAAAGAAGTCCGGCAGCTCCCCCATTTCCACCAAGCTGCGGTACAGCACCACCAGGCAGGATACCAGTGTCAGGGCGCTCAGTGGTCCCTGTAGATTGCGGAAGGTGATGGACCTGGGCCGCCGGGAGGGGGGGAGGGGGGGCAATAGGGGGCGGGATCAGAAGAGGGATTTAAAGTGGGGAGAGGAGGGAGAAGGATGCTTGCAGGGGGATTTTTGCTAGACAGGAGATCTCGCTACCTAGGGCTGGGCGCGGTGGCGCGGATATGCTATGTCCGCTAGGCGGGAAAGCACAGTCACAGTCGCTGCAGGTGCTTCTGGTCAGGGAGGGCTGGAGATGTGCGAGGGAGACGGCGGGTAAAAGTTGCAACCAAGGGGTCAGCCCCCATGCCATGAAGTATCCATGCGGCCCGGCTAGTGGCAAGCATGCTGTCACGCGTTGGACAACGACTTGCAGGTCGCACCTAAAAATGGAGCTTAAATGCCGGGCATATCGGCCAGTATTCTGATGGTATTGCCATCGCGTGCGGTTAAACACAGGTGCGTTGATCCGACGCCCTGCCACTTCCTCTATAATGGGAGACTCTGCGCATATTTTCGTGCACCCTCGGCGGGCAAATCGTGGCCGGAGGACGCATGGCAAGGCCTTGCAATTCGCGAAGCCAAGGCACGCTCTGCGCGGAGTGTGCATGGAGACCGCCATCTCCCGCTTGTTACAGTGATGGGAAATTAGCTTTACTTCCTCTTATGCTCCGTTATGCCAGGCTGAGTATGCGCAGTGATAATATGTCCCTGCCCAAAACGATCCATGTTCAGGGCGTCACCGTGCTTTCATTCTGTAAAACTCCGGCATGCTTATATACAGTACATAACAGAAATGGAATGGAATTCAATTGCCAGGTGGCAGTACGGACGTTGGTTCGAGTGTCTGTCGGTGTGGGTGGCGTGGCTTCCCGCAGGTCGTGTTTGAGGAACGCCTTCACATACATATGTTCCTCTTCAAACTACAATTTGCTTTTTATTTTGCGGAAGTGCTACAGGACAGCTCTTCAGCGCTGTACCATCAGGCTTATCGACGTTACCGTTTAGCTTTCAACAGAAAGTACGTTGCGGCGTCACAGAATGACTATGTTAACTCTATGTTGACCTATCCCCTTCACAAACAAATAGCACCTTTGATTGATCGATGATCGATGTTTTGACTGCAAATAGCCCTGACCTTTCTCGCGTTATGGCCGTGGAAGTGCTTCTCCTGGCAAGCCCCTTGCGTGGCGTTCGCTAGCATTTGAAGAGAGAACGACATCTACCTGCTAAGCTGCTAGGTTGCCTGAATCCAACCGAGAAAACCGAACCAACAAATTTTCTGTTCCTTCCCGCCTCCACCCTTGGATATATGCCCGTGCCCCGCTATGAACTACTTGGTACAAACCTTTGCAGCACCGACCGTATTATGAAGCAGCGGCGAGGGGGCAGCTTTGGCGTGCAGCTAACTCTGGGAAGGCGTGAAACGAACAGACCTCCGAAAAGCTCCGCAAACGCATTCCGCATAGTTACGCACGAAGTCCACATAGCTCCGCCCAAAACGACACTTTGTTTGCTAGACCTAGACTTACACGGTATGCGGCAACTAAACGCATGTGGCTGGACCACACGCAGGTCTTTTTGCTTGCATTCTCATGATTTTCCTACCTTGTGACCCTTAGCAGACCACTAGATAAGCTGCACTAGACGTCTGTTGACGTTGTGAGGCGCCCACTGGGTCGCTGGCCTGACCGTTCTCCAAGCGAGCTGCGCAAGTGTTATCATTGCGCTTGTTGGATCTTAAAAATGATAAATATTCATGTTCAACTTAATACCGAGAGCCATGCAACTTCAGGCAAGATGCTATGGGCGCCTTAACAAAGCATGGATCCTGGATTCATTTCTTAGGTCGTGCTGTGGCAATCGTTGCACTTCACAGTTAACATGGTTACAGTTAGCTCCTATTCTTTATCACTATAGCCATATTGTCGGTTCAGACATGCAATTTCGTGTCTCAATTTGCTTTTCTAAGGCGTCCCTACTCTATTGCACAGCGTGAGCAACGTGGCCAACGCAGCAGCAAGCTTTGAGCTGAAAAGCTAAGGACGCTACTAAGAAGGAAATTGCCCTGATGGTAAGTCAAGGGATAGATTGTTTGACGGTTGGCCTTGCTTCATGGGATGCTTCCGTCAGATGTGACCGTCTTCCCAACTGAGCTCAAACAGTCACCATATCTACACCATCGACTTTTAGTTGCAGGACAACAACAATCACGAGCATGAGCCCATGAAAAGGGCTTAAGAATTTGGCACATGTCTCTCTGACAAGTTGTCGTCCTCCCCGGCCTTCATAACCGTATCAGACGACAGCCATTACAACATGTCCAACGCCCCGGGACAGACGAGAAACCTTCATCTCAAAGAGACGCATACACCGGCGGTGCGCTGCATCCTTGGAAGACAAGTTCGGAGCGTCTGTTTGCGACCAAACCCCTGCAGAAGAAGAAGACCTGTTTGCAACCATCCGCCTACGGCCTAAGCGGCAAGTAATTTTGGACGAATCCGATGAGGACGATTCTATGGCTTCCGCAGTATCCGTACATCGAGAGAGGCAAACGATGGATCAGCTAGATGACAATGGATCTTGGGAAAATGTGGCGAGCCATACGGGAACAGCCTTGGCTGCCCTCAGCGTTGAAGATACGACGGGGTCTCGCGGCGATGCACCGCTCTACGCTTCACCACCTGTTCATTGGCAGCCCTTTGACAGCTCAAACAGCCACCGTGTTGAGCATCACGTGCTGCCGCTGAAGAGTAAGACAGTGTCCGGGCGGAAAGCACCGGGGTTTGTCAGTTCCTTTGGAGGAGGGCGGGGAGCATGCCAAGTGCCCGGGTCATGAGCAGGCTGGATTGGATGCCCCTGTCTGCATCGTACGCGCTGAGACTCTGGACCACTTGTTAAGGAAATGCAACAATGGCTGGGATGTCAACGTCGTCAAATTCAACGTTGTATCGGCACTGGAAAACAGCCATTGATGCCTGAAGTGGTTCACCATCACACTTTTGGTCGTTACTGCAGGCCTTACAGCACATGCCACGCACGTGACTTTGCCAGGAAATCGTGCCAAGCACGTAAACTTTGTTTACTGCAATGTGGGTTGTTGCTCATTAGCTTCATGGTAGCAGGAGAAGGGCTTTTGATGCAATTATTTGCAGTTGCTGCTGGGGGAAGGATCTGCATGTGTGTGGCGATAACCCTGGGCCCCTTATCGCGAAACTGCGGACACAGGCCAGCTACTTATCGACACCTTGCTGGTGTCGAAACTGGTGCCTTAAGCTACTTACACCGACAAAGAGTTGGTCCCGGGCTCGTTTCCAGGCGATCCCCTAGGAGGCACCGTCCGTGGAACATTCGTGAGCCTGGAAGCGGCGGAGGTTCATGCTCTGATGGAAACTGGCATCAACAGGGTCGATGCCGAGAAGCTGCTGCTGTACTGCAATGGCGACGTTCACAGCGCACGTGACCTGGCAGTGAAGGTAACTGCGCACGCGCGTCTACGTGGTTGAATGCGGTACATGGTCGGCCCATGCTTCTGGGTGTCAGTTCTGGGAACGTATGAGGGAACGCATAGCCTAGGCCCCACGCTCCGTTGTCATTCCTCTATCCAAATCTGGTAACGGTCAGTCAATTTTTCGCTTCCACGGGAAGGATGAGAAATCCTAGCACGTCGCTGGACTACGGAGCTCGCTTCGGTAAAGTTATTCGTGTACCACCATCGGCATCTCCTCATCGCGGCTCCGAAGATCATTAAAACACAACAGTGATGTTACCTCGTTCCCGGCCTTGCAGGCCCGTAGCCTCATCGGTGTGCTGCTTAGCAACGGGCCAAACAAAGCAGCTGGAGCGACAGAAGAGGCTGATGACGTAGTGGCCAAGCCCGCAGCTGCCGAGTCCCTGGCGCTGGAAATGGAGCGGGTGCTGGGGCGGTTTGAGGTGAGACAGAAGCTACTTGGGTTTTCAGAGTTTGGATGTCCGGCATCTGATTTTTGTTTGTTGTGGCATTTGGGTTCTCTTCGATGATGCACGAAGTATGTCACTGAGGAACCGAAAAAAATTAAAATACGGGATGTCAGCGTAACTTACTAAGTCGCATGTAAATCACAAGCCTGGCAGGAATTTTACTTGCAGAAGGCGCACCTGTTTCGCCGATCTGGTCTGGATTCTAACCTCTCGACCATCAACCGCCCTTCGCGGTTGCCATCCCGTCATAGTTGCATTGCGTGGCCTACTGCTTCGCTTGGAAGCCAGGTTGATCTGGCTTGTCAGGTAGCTAGACGCCTAATTGCACGGCGCCTGCCGATAATGGACTTGCCGTTGTGCCTAATCTTGTTCAGGAGGACAGCCACCAGTCCCGGAAGCGAATCGTCCGCGTGGAGCGGGTGCAGAACCGTTGGTTGTGGACCCTCTTCTGCAACAGGCAAGACCCGATATACCTCAGGCTGTCGTGTGTATACGTATACTCGTGATGAGCTCCTGCAGGTAAAGCCACCTGGCTGGTGGCAGCATGGCATTATTGTGAGTGGAATGCGGCATGGCCGAAAGGACGTATGCGGGTAATGCTCGTCCTACATCTCTCTGTCTGTCCGTCGCTTGCACCTTCTTCCTTGGATTGCAGGCGGGCACAGATTCCGGCATCACGGGAGCGGTACCTCTGGTGTGCCGTCTCGACTAAGGATGTGTGCGCTGTTGTAATGAGGGGATTTAATGCGGCCGGGCTCGGAAGGTGAGGGTTTGAAGGGCTGCAGCTTTGCAGCTTCTTGACTGTTGCAGGAAATTCAGCTGCCATGCGTTCTTGGGGTTGTTGACTCAATCCGTTTAAATTATGGCTCTGGGGTAAAAGGGGTTTGGCTGCACGCAGCCACTGCTACCGGCTTGTTCCTCAACACCGGAAGCCATGCTCCGGCCCGGGTTCCGTGCATGACAGGGAGCCGCTCTTCATGGCCAACGCGGCCTTGGCACTCGACAAAGCAGGAGAGGTGGAACGAGAGCTGGCGCGCTTCATGCCAACGTCCGCGGCTGAGCAGCCGGCATTGGAAGCGGGACCTGCCATGCTGCCGGAACCGATGAACCTGGCCACATCGCAGGGAAGCTCCCTTTGGAGGCGGATTGTTTGGCAACCAAAGTCCTTGTGGCCATTTCGCTCAGGTGCGCGGGTGTAACTGGGGGTCTCCTTTATTGCAGGCGGGCAGCTTGTGTCGGCGGTGCAGCAGATAGTTTAGCAGCCCGTATGCACGTAGTGTCGCATCTTCATTCGAGAGCTCGTTAAACCAGCAGTGTGCACAATAGTGTCCGCTCGGTCTTACTATTCCCGCCGGCTTCGGACACGCAAGAAACCATTAACGGGGCCGCTTTGCAAACCTGTTCTCCAGGGGTCGTAGGAAAACCGGAGGAGCTTTTCGCTGCGTCGGCATGGGTGACACCTTCCGCGCCGCCTGTCCGTACTATCACAGCCGATTACCCTGGTAAGGGCGGCGTGTTGTTGCTGTGCCGGGTGGTATTGGGTCGCATGGAGCTGGGCCGCAGTGACAGCGGCGAGCTGACCCCGGGCGCAGACAGCGTCATGGATATGAAGACGGTCGCCGCCTCGGTGATGCAGCGCAACGCCGCGGCGTCTGCTGCTGGAGCGGGAGGGTGGACGCTACCGAGCACACTTCAGTCCGCGGAAGACCCTGCCTGGGAAGCTAACGGTATGTATGCCAACGACCTGGCAGTTGAGCTGCGGCACGCTGGAGCTCAGGCATATCCCGAGTACATTGTGCACTTTGACTAAAACGTTGCTGGTGCACCGCCATGTGGTAACCTACATCGTATTTGCGTGATTGGTAGCTGGCTGCGTGGCGCATAATAATCCGGCCGGCCTGCACACACACGGGTTATGAATAAGCCGCTCGCATTTTGTTCATGTGCGCACATCAATCACAATTTTGTTATCTGCGGTAGCATATGGTGTGTACTAGACGACGTTTGCAGGTGGCCCCTAGCCTAGCAGGTCTGCGTGCCCTCGAGAACCTCGAAACAAGCCGGTTGTCTAACACCTCGAGTGTGGTTATGGGTTTGATAAATAAAGCTCTCGTCAACATATGGTTATTTTATTTGTGGCCCGATCACGTTTTTCTTTCGCCTGCTGCCGTATGCGCTGGTTTAGTTTACACCCGCTATCTACGTATGGTGACAGGACGAGTTCGGAAGCAGGCATGGTTCCCTCGAGTTTTATGAGTCTTGCAGTGAGCTAACAGACCCCGGTGTGTCCTATGGGGAAGCCGAGGCCGCCGCTGACGAGTGGGTCTCCAAGTCTTAAGCAACCGCGGCAAATACGGCATATCGCTCATCCATAGGTTAAGTACCTGCATGGCTAGTATGCATGGAGTGGTTTACCAGCATTGACGCAATCACAGCACCTCAATCGCAACTGCGTGACCTTGTTTGCACTTGAAGCACCGCTTGGCACGGCGCTGTCAGTCAAGGGTTCTGTAAGGGGTGCGTGTCACTGGGGTCAGAGTGACATTGAGCAGCTATCCAAGCCGCCATCTATAATCATAACCCATGCTCCTGCATGTCCAAAAGCACTAGGAGAATTTGAACATTCGGCCGTCAGTGTGACCAGCTGTCTATCCATATAAAATGACGCGTCCGTCTTGCAGTTCCGTTCGTTCACTCGATGTCACAGTCTGGAAAAACGCCTTGGGAGATCCAGGGTCCAATGCACTGGATCATTAGCTCCCACACGTCATCAGTCGACTGTACAAAACCTGATCCTGGACTAGCTCCACACAGCCCTCCTTCATACGGTATGCAAGTATACTAGCAGTCATGAAAAGGTGTCTCCCCCAGTCAATAGTACAACATCCTGCCATAACTAAAGCGCCAGGAACATGGATACTTATCACGTCTGAAATGATGGAAAGACCAATGACCGCGGCCTTTGCCATACAACAGCAAACCTACGCGAATGAGAAAACAGGTGAACCTACCCTCTAGAACCCTACAATCAGTCCTAAGAACATTCGGGCCTTTGCACTGGATGTCGAGGCCGCCTTCTAAAAGTTCAGCCCATTGCATTTTCGTTGGTAAACACGCGCTCACCTCCCCCTGGCCCCGCTCGGTTCCGCCTCACACCCCCAACTTTGCCTCGACGGCCTCGAGCTTCCCGATCAACCCAGTGGTGGTGCCGCTCGCCGCCACCGCGGCGCTCCCGCTCGCCCCCTGCTTGCCTGTCGCCTCCACTCTCCCGGTCCCGATCGCCGGGCTCGTAATCGCGATCACGGTCTCGGTCGGTTTCCACCACCGCACCTCCACGCCTGCCAGCTGCAAAGCCGGCACCCCCATCCTCCCCTCGCCCGCCGCGTTCCCGCTCCCTTTCACGATCGCGGTCGCGCCCACCGCCGCCACCTTGCGCGTCAAGCCTGCCGCCGCCGTGGAAGGTGCCTCCACCACCACCAAGCGCGACCCAGCCCGAAGCGCCCGATCGCTGCCCGCTGCCTGCAGTAAAGAGTGCTGCAATGGCGGCCTCCTTTAAACTGCTGCTGGTGTACATGGAATGTCCGGCGGAGGTAGCCACTGCTCCGGCGACGCCGCGGCCGGCGTTGGATCCGGCCGTCAGTGCGGCCGCCAAATGCCGCGGTGCGTCTTGCATTGGCACAACGACATACTCGGAGCGCTTATCCAGACTCTTGATCTGCGGTCGCACAGGACAGCCGTACAGCTAACTAAGAAAGCGGGCTCTTATCAGTCCAGATGCACAAGCCAGCGTGGCTAACCTTCATTCTCTGATAAGGAGGTGCGCCGTTTGAATCGCAGCGCAGCATAGGTTGGCGGCATAGCCATGGCAGCACAACAAGGCCTAGGACACTCCGCTAAAACCTTGCAATAGTTCCATACCGTGACGTCACCGGATGCTGCGTCTTTGTCGTTGAGGACCACCACGGCCCGAACCCCACGGGACTGGGCGTACGCGTACTGATCACTCAGGCTGGGCGCCGGACGCGGCATAATCTCTGCCCTGACGCCGGCATGCCACAGCGCCGCCACCAGCTCCATGCGCTTGTCCAGGGCGCCGTCGCCGCCGCGCGCACACACAAGCACGTCCGCCTGGGTTCAATGATTTCGAGTGGTGATGGCGAAACGCAAACAGGCGGCACATAACCATCACCACCACCAGCCAAGCAGTTATCGAAGGGCCATGCCATTAACACGCGCACAAGGAGAGGCCACCAACCGAGGTAGGCTACCCCACGTGGGTCTCATGCACCGGTGGCCATCACGGACATGGACACCGCGCGACGACATGCCACCAGCTAATCCACCATACTAGGTGGGAGGCAGATTCCTCCCACCTAGTATGGGAGGAATCTGCGTACATCGAAGTGTTCAACAATAAATCGGCACGTACCTTCGATGCCTCCAGGCTTCGCAGCAGCCCCATCGAGTACGCCGCTGCACCCGCCGTCGCAGCACGGTGCTGTGACAGGCCAGCGATCAGGCGCTCGACGTTAAGGGTGGTGCCAACCGCACCCGGTAACGAGGCGTAGGCGTTGCCCAATAGCGAGCCGTGCTCGTGCGGGTGCTGGCCCGGCGCCGCGGCGGCGGATGGGCCGACGGCGGAGTTTATCCATAGTGCACGAAGGAGAGCATCGTAGCGACCACCCACGGCTACCATGCCCGCCGCTGCAGGACGAGATCGCAAGCCCCGTTGTGCCAAAGGTGGTGCCAGCGGGGAAAGGGCAAACAAAAGGTAAGAGCACAGACTGGGCCCGAGACGCAGTCGGGTTGGGGCATGGCGTGACGATTTATGCGGGTCAGTGCGAAATGACGCCCCGTACATGAAGGCTGCCAACAAGCGTGTTTCGACATGCCCCCCAGGTGGGCTGGTTGTTGGCCAACATCCCCTTATGTGTCCGGATATCACGGCAGGTGCTACTGGCGTTTACGCCTTAAACCCTTACCAACACGCCTGCTAGTTATCACCCTGCTGGTGCTTAGGCAGCCGCCCCACTAATGCTGTGCGGCCCAGGTGAGGACCAAGGTAAGGACCACAATCGGTTGACAGGCTAAGTAGCATTTAATGTTTCTTTGACTTGTCCACCTGCAGCTGAACAGCTGCAGGGCACTGGACACTCACCCGCGGCTCGGGCCAGGTGGTGCTGGCCGCTTTGGGCTGCGTGCAGCGGTGTAGAGCCCGAGCTGAGACCCCCATTTCCGGCGCCTTGCTGCCCCGGGGCTGCGGGCAGGCCCAGCAGATGCACCTGGTCGAGGCGGAATCAGATTGCGATGTTTAGTGGGGCGAACTTCGGTTGGTTGGAGTCGGTGCTTGTAAAAGGCACGGTGCAGTCAAGAACACTCGACCACCCAGACGGCCAAAACCCAAGCCCGAATTGCGACCTCTACTATGTTCCGTGGTCCTACGTAACGGCTGTGAAGTGTTGACGTCCCTGATGAGTGATGAGCAGGGGGGCTCACAACGCCGGGCGCAGGGGTGCTTTAACTTCGCTGATACGGCACTGATATAGTAACAAATCTCCTCGGCCGCTTGGAAACCTCCTACCTGGAAGAACACTCCGCTGTAATACTCAGCTGCGGGGCTCATGAGCGGATCCAACACCACCTGGGAGCACTGCGCAATGTGGTGGGGTGCAGCGGGTGGCGGCGGGTGCAGTGGCTTAGCAGCAGGGCGCAACTAGGAGGGAGACAGGGCCCACCCTGCAGGTATGCTGCTGCAAAACACTACCATGCGCCCAAACGCTTTGCAGCCAAGGGTATAGGACCTGTTTGCAAAATGGCAGGGACGCGGTGTCGCGATGAGGGCAGATAAGTATGTGTGCTGCATGTACATCCGATATTCCTCGGTGTCGGGCTCCCCAAGGCGCTGCTTCCACCTTCGCTGGCATAGACCTTAGTACGCTGACCCATAACCTGGCATCCAGCTCGCGGTACGCTGGCCTCTACCTGGCTGGTGGGCACGTCCCAGACCTCGAGGAGCTCCACCACCGCCTGCACCTCCTTCATCGCAAGCGCCAGCGCAGCAGAAAATGGCGGCGGGTGCACCTGCACCACAGCGCCACCGGCGCCGCCGCTACGGCCTGCTGCTGCACCTAATAATGACGGCGGCGCCGCCGCCGCTGCCGTAGCCGCCACTGCTGTTGCAGCCTTGGACACCGGTATTTGGGCCGCAGTGCCCTTCCGTGCTGCTGCTGCTGCCGCTGCTGTCGGCATCGCCTGGCTGCCTGCTTCCGGCGCCGCCGCCACTGTCACCGCTGGTCCCTGAAGGTAGGTCTTCAGACGGCTCAAGGCACCCTGCACGTCGCCCGGGAGCTCGCATACGCAGCGCTTGCAGCGGGCGACTCTATCGGCCGGCAGCCCGAGGCCGTCCAGCCCCGCCTTGACGGAGGGCCACGCCTGACGGAAAGTAAACGGTGCTCCCGAAAGGGTCGGGGGGAGATCGGGATGCGTCGTCAGATATACTACTGGAGTAGGAGGAGGGCTATGGAAAGCAACCCCGGCCACGCATACCGCATGCCCACAGCTATGGTGCTGCTTTAGCGCAACTCGTCAAAAGTAATTTTGCGGAGAAGGAAGCGAGGGAGAAAAAAAGACGAGTGCTGGAACCCAATATATCTGTCGACATTGGCTAGAGCCTGAGGAGCAAGGAAACCCATCCTGGGCCGTTGCGGCCGTATATCAGCTGCCGCCACAACCTTCCCGCCACCGAGGCGCACCGTCTGCCCTACCTTGTAACGCAGCTCTCCAGGAATGGCGCCCAGCATAGGGCTGGCCCGAAGAGCAGTCGCGATCAGCCGCCGAACCGCCACCTCGGCCTCCCGCGTGGTACACACACCACCGGGACCACCACCCGCACAGCCACCGGGACCGGCAGCTACGGCCGCCGGCGACAGACCCATGCTGTCGTACAGAGCCCGCTCGATGGCGCGATGGCTGACGCGCACCTCGTAGCGGCCCAGCTCCGGGACGAAGTGGTCCAGAACCTGCCCGGGTGGGGCCGTGCAGGGCTGGTTGCAGCAATCCTGCGGGGGGCCAGTGCACGGCCGCCTGCGCTGCGTCCGTCCCCGCAATGCCAGGATACCTCTACATAAATAGGACTGCCCCTGCATTTTTGCTAGCACGAGTATCATGTCCGTCTTGCCCGGGGCGGTCAACAGCCCCCCTCCCGCCCGTCAAACCCCACACACCGCCCTCCACCTGCGTGACCGCCTTTATGGCCTCCGCCTCCGCCAGCAGCCGCCCCTTATCCGGGTGCCCCCCACTGCCACTACCACTACCGCTTCCCCCGGCCGCATGAAGCAGGTCCAGGTCGGCCTGGCAGTACGAGGTGGGCAGGCTCCGGGCACGGCCGGAGCGCATGACATAACTGATGTCGTATCGTCGTAACGTGTCCAGCGTGCCTGTTGACAGCATGTGAAGGGCACGGAAGTGGGTTGAGGCCTGCACCGCAACCCTCAATCGTCCTTGCGGTTACTGCGCCAGCAGCCGGGAAGGCCGGAGGCCCAAGCTCATCATACACCTGCAGCCTGATCCCTCCTGCCTCCTGAGCAGCCGGCAAACTCTCCAAGCGTACATAAGCACACACGTGCGGTCGCGCGCTGGACCCCCCCGTGCTGCCGCTCACCTACGGCCTGCTCCGTGATCAGCTGCTGCACCAGCCACACGGCGAAGGGGTACCGCATCTCGTGGCGCATGGCCAGCACAGAGCCGTGGGGGGACAGCAGGCGGACGGCGTCCGGAGCCAGGCCGGGGTAGGCGTAGCCCACCTGCGGTACGGCGATAATGGGGCGGACAGGGTG
The DNA here is from genome assembly GCF_000143455.1 of Volvox carteri f. nagariensis. Classification (NCBI taxonomy): domain Eukaryota; kingdom Viridiplantae; phylum Chlorophyta; class Chlorophyceae; order Chlamydomonadales; family Volvocaceae; genus Volvox; species Volvox carteri. Next base: position 551,341 of record NW_003307582.1, on the reverse strand, counting down.
GCTGCGGCCACAAGGCCAGGACCCAGAGTACAGGGATAAGAGGTTAACCACCATTCCTAATTCTACCCCGTAATGCAGCATAAGGCCAAAGGTCGTTACCTCGTAGCTCTGCCCTCGCCATGACCCACCAATGACTGTCGACATTATCCCCAACCCCAAGCCCCGCCCCACCCCACCTGGTTGCTGTAGAAGCTCCGGGCGCCGTGACACTCGAAGACGGAGCGAACCACCCGGATGACGTCCTCACGTGCCTGCCGTACCCAGCCCCGAAACCGGGTAAAAAACAGGGAACGAGCGGTCATGATGGAGCACCTGATTAGCGAGCTAGTGGAACAGTTTCGTTTCGATACGCGAGGGTGTGGGCAGTGCGGCAGCAGAGCCTAATGGCCGAATGGCACCACGGGACTGCCCTTAGGTTGCTGAGGGGACCCGGGGCTCCGGGGCATGGCCGCAGCAAAAGGTTCTCCTTTAAGATGTGAGCCAGAGAGTGGGTCCTACCGTCCGCGGCAGAGGCAGGACAGCAGTCCACAAACCCTTCCCATACAGTCTAAACACAGCCCCGACGACTACGAGCTCGTGCTTGTCCCCACCCTCTACTCCCCGGAGCATAACCCCTTCCCCCTTTTGAGATTGGCATCCTCCTCCTCTGACATGGGGCCCCTTTCCCAGGCAGTCCCCCACCGATACAGCAACGGGACGTAACCTGCCCTGTGGGAACCCAGGTACGCGGTGGCCGAAGGCGCCACACCCCTTCCGCCATGTATTGTAAATCCGTGTCTGTGACCGCAGGCGTTTGGCAACGTCCAAAGACGTTGGAGGCGCACAGGAGTCCCCTTCCTCTGTCCATGTACAGTGACCTAGTACAACTGTCACGCTCTGGACACGCCTCCCCCTCCCCCTCCGCTGCGGCCGTAGTCGGTGAGAGCTGGTCAGCTGCAGGGTGGGGTGGGGGATCCAGTCGGGCACTACCCACCTGAGCATGCTGCACCTGGGGCGCCCCGGGAAGCTCCGAGCCGTCAAAGGGCAGGGAAGTCAGGAGGCCGCCGCCGCCGCCGCCACCGTCCAGGCTGTTCGAGCCGCTGGGAGTGCGCACTGACCATCCACGAAAGACAAGAAGGACCGGATGCGCAAGGATTATGGATGTGACCAACAGGCGTTTGCAACTTATCAACACACAAGGGCGGTGTGGGACATTCTGCGTCTCATCACCATCGTAATCATAAGCATCCTCTGGACAATATGACCTTGGCCTCCAAAACGCGCGCTGCATCATGGGCAATGGGCTGCGAGTGTAGGGCTCCGGAAACGCAGCCGAGCTTTTAGTTCAAGGGCAAACGCGACAGGGCTGGATCTGGTCACGACGCAGGCCGCAGCAATGCGTAAATATCCTGACATACCTGCTGCCGGGCCGCCCGCGCCGGGGTTGGTAATCCTGGTCGACGCCGCTCCTGGAGACTGTCCCTCCGTCAGACTGAACAGCGCTGCCACCACCCGTTCCGTGGCATCCGGGTTGGAGGGCAGGTAGCGGAGCAGGTCCTTGAGCTAAGGGGGGTAGGGACGGCAAGGGGAGTGGGCTGGGCTTCATGCAGGGCGTCAGCAAGGAAGGCTGTAAGGAAGACCTTGGCCCTCTAGCTCTCTGCCGCGGTGCAGGATCCGCCAATCAGCTTCCCGCGAGTTGCCATCAACCTTGTACCCAGCCAGCCAGGCCGTCCCACCTGCTCGTCCTCCACTCGCGGGGGCAGCAGGTCGGATGCCAGCACCTCGCGGGCGCTGGGCCGCTCCCCGGGGTTGAGTGCCATAAGCCACCTGATGGGCCGGAGACAGGGGGGACACCAGCGTTGTGTAAGACGAGGCCGGCGGCGGAATGGAAGGATGAACACTCTAGAGACAAGGACCAGGTGCGGCCCCCACCTCTTCTCACACCCCGCAGGTGCACAACTCCGCCAGCCGACGCAATCCACGTCAGGCCCCCCGATGTTGTGCATTGCGTCCCCCAGCCCCGGAACCCCTCCACCGCTCGCCCACCTGATCAGTCGGGCTACTCGCGGGTGCGCCTGCTCCCAGACCTCGGGTAGCCGGGCGTGATCCCGCAGGTCGTTGAGCAGCACAGCGCGCTCCATGCCTGGTTACCCGTGGTTCATCATTGCCAATATTACCGCCCAAAAATGTGACTGACAGAAAGAAGCTCATAGCGAACAGTTGTGGAACCACAAATGGACAGGAAAGGCGGAAGCGCACACCACGCATGTACGCACTGGGCTCGTGCGCCCTTCCGACGCTTGCCGTGGATTTCCTTGATTACGCACAAGCCAGGCTCGTGGAAGGATACAGTTCAGCGATACAGCGATACAGTCTTGCTGCAACGCAAAGAGAACGTAGCAAGAGCTAGCCCAACCTCCTGGGCCCATGGCATGGTATAACACGACACAGCACGACACAGCACGGCACAGCATGCGCAGCACAGCGCACATCGGCGGATCCACACACCCGTAGCGAAGGGGTGCCACAGCTCGAACACCACGACGCCCAGACTCCACAGGTCCACCTTCTCGTCGTACCGCGCCCAGCCCTGCGTACGGCAAGACACGGTATATCCCATATCGAGCTAGGCATAATAAGTGCATTCCTCGGACGCGCTAGGAGTTACCTCAACACTCCTGATGGCAAGCTGAATAAAGGACACCGAACACATAAACCCGCTACCCCGAACTTTGCAGCAACGCATCGCTTGATGCAATGACACATGACCGTCTGAGGAGCACATGCCTCATCATGGCTAACTGGCCAAAGATGCGAAAGAACTCTCACAAGGAGCATCACAACGTTTTGGGTGGGCGTGCAACGGTACACGTGTAAAGCCGGGCTACCGGCCTCAAGAGCGTGTCTGCTGCCCGACACACGTTCTTTATTTCGGGGGAGATGTAGAAGAACGACCCGCAAACACCAGTCCGCTCGCTGGGCGCCGTGCCGTCCGCGCCGCCAGTGCCGCGCCAGCTATGTCCGGCACCAGCCGCAGCCGGGCCTGCCGCGCCCCCGCCCGTGCCAGCCGCTGCCGCAGCAGTCCCTGCACATGCACATATATGTACGATATGTCCGATATATGTCGCTTAGGCATGAACGCACGGGTAGTGAAACAAAGGTGCAGAGCGGCGGCCTCAGGCTTTTATGGTGGCCTGGCTAACGGGGGTGCAACACATGGCCTGATCCCATCCCTCACAGACACGCCGCCCGGAAACCCCCCTTGGACCCCTGGAGCGGACGCGACCGCGCCTCCAGGCGGTGTGATGCAGTGCGCAGCTGGAGTACGCAACAACAGCCAGGGCGAGAAAGATCTCGGACCTCATTGAGCTGTTCACACGGTATCGGAACTGTTAGCAGGGCCCTGATAACTCAAAACGGAAGACATGCAGCCGGATGCCGCCCATGAAACGGTAGGATCTATACGCCACGTCGGTGCCTCAGCCCCCTTGTTCTTGGACCTGTTCCCCACTCACCCGCAGCCGCGCTGGTGGCCACCCCGCCGGCCCCGCTTGTTAGATTGGTCAACGCGGCCGAGGCGGCTGCGTCCTCTGCGGAAGCGCTGCTGTGGAACTTGGCCTGTGGAAGCGCGAGTGGGCGGGCCATGGCAATGGCAAGGCAAGCTGGCACCAAATGTCGTCCAGGTCATGGGGAAGCAATGGAAGAACGGCGATGAGACGGGGCAGGTGGTGTACCCACAACAAACAGCGGCATCGCACGCGGCCGCCGCCGTGGCCTTTTATGTGGCAAGACATGCCGCTTCATTCAGGATGTCGCGGGCAACCACCATTCGCAGTCGTCTCCGCGCGCTAGGTCAAACAGTCCTCTCAAACAGTCCTCGGTAGCCAGCAGCACGCAAAGTCCATCACAGGAGAGGTCCTTACTCGGCGCCTGGTCTGGCCATCCATAACTGAGAACAATAACTCACAAAATAAGTACGTAACACAGTCAGGCTTTCGCACACTTGGGAGACGCACCAGGCCAAAGTCACCCAGCTTTATTTCGCCGTTAGCACCATAGAAGATATTGGCGGGCTTTAGGTCGCGGTGAATGACACCCTGGCTGTGGATGTACGCCAGGCCTGGGCGTTGGGGGCGAAAGAGGCAACCGACATGGGAGAGACCCGAAGGATGCGAGGGAGAGGAAAGTGTTGATCCGAGCATGTGCCGTGTGAAGCTCCACATTTCACGAACATCATCCCGAGTTAAGATTACCCGTTGGCCGCAAACGGAGTAGTGTGGCGGAGGACGAGGACTCAAGGGTTGCAGTTCTGCGACCAACCATCAGGACGTGGCTGGCGTGCCAGGTGCCGTGCCGTAACCGTGCCACAAGGTATTTGGAAGGATCTGTTCAGCATTGCTAAAAGCGCCTTTGGCTGAGCACGTTGATAACGTGCTCAGCCAAATTGGTATCTTGGGGTTTCATGTGCATGTAGGTAAGGGGCGTCGTCCATACTCTGGATCCGCGGCGCCCTGGCTAACCTACCAGCCAGGATGCCCCGCAGCACTCTCCACGCGTCCTCCTCCTGCAGGGGCCCCTCCTGGAGTACCTCCGCCAGCGTGCGGGGACAGAACTCCATCTGCAAGACCCGCCACCGCCCGCCACCACCGGTCACCGCCCACCAGTACCACCGACAACACGGCCGCCACCGGAAGGGCCAGCGGAAAACGGTCAGGTGGTCGGCAGCGAGAAAAAAGCAAAAAAACGATATGACGCCGCAAGGTGCGAACCAAGTAATGCGAGTTCATGAAACCCCATACGACTTGGGAGGAGGGGTTGGCGACCCGTGGGTCACAGGACCGGCGTGGGCAGGGTAGAAGTTGTCACCGTCTTTCATGCCCCATGGTTCGCATGCTTGCATGACCGACCATACAAATAGTCACCCAATGATGGTACCTGTATGTACAACATCTGCGTGGGTGAACCGCTGTTGCTGGTCCCACTGGCCTCACGTCGACGGCCTCCTGGACGACGGCGGCGGTCACCACGCTGCGGCAATGGGAGGGCAGCGGCAGGAGACCGGGACTCTCCAAGGGTTCGGTTATCAGCCGCAGGCAACGGTGGACCGCCACTCGCAGACAGAAGGACAGACCAGGGTCCAGCAAGTGATCCGTGTTGCGATCGAGTAAACTGAGTACCCAGTACATAGCCAGCGGTGTAAACACAAACGGTACTTGCATCCCACGCCCTGTAGCTCTACCGCTGACACCGCTGCCGCGCATAAGACCCATCTTGTAAGGACAACACAGAAGGACGCTAAAAAATGCGTGCCCTTCAGGAGAAGCCGGTTGGAAATAGCTGCAGGGCGGCATGTATACCTCCCAAATCTATAAAGTCGTGGAGATAAAGTGGCCTCTCAACCTGCACACGCCGTACCTCCCGCCGCGCGCCCTGTCCCGCGCCCGCCGTTGTCGTTGTCGCAGTTGTGGCCGTCGTCGTGGTTGCAGTCGTGGTGGTGATGGTGGTGGTGGTGGTGTTCGCTGTCGTGTTGGTCTCACTGCTGGTTTCGAAACCCCGGACACCATAGCCTCCAGCACCGCTGCCACAACCACTGCCAGCAGCCCCACCGCCTCCTCCTCCCCCTCGACCTTCCGAAAACCTCGACAGCACAGCCCTCCGCGTCCCCACGCTGCCCCCGGCGTGCGGTATCGTGAGACCGTCGCTGTCGCTCTCGGGCCCTACGTGTGTCGTCCCCGTCGTGTCGGTATCACCGGAGCCAGGTCCATGTGGAGCCCCAGAACCCGACCCTGCACCGCCGCCGCCGCCGCCGCCGCCGGGGCTGGCGGAGGCCGACATCTCGGAGCAGCCGCTCTCGACGGGGTCGTCGACGCTGCTGCCGAAAGCGGACGTGAGCTCTCCAGCCTCCTCGCGCACCGGCGCCAAGCCGCTAATGTGCGCAGGGTCATGGTACTGATGGCGATGCTGGTTCTGGTGGCGGAGTTGGTGTGGCTGGGAAGCTTGTTGCCCAGCAGCCCCTAGCGCCGACAGGGGCCCTCCAGGACCGGCACCACGGCGCTGATGCTGCTGGCCGCGCGCTTGCGCCCGCTGTCGGGACTTGTCTGGACATGCAAGAGGAACAACCGTAGGGAGGCCAGTGGAGGACTCGGATAAGCAGGGGTATAACACAAGCCGTTATGCAAGGCGACGGACAGCACGCCGCACAGCTAGGGCAATATGTACCAGGGAATGGCGCTTTCCGCCCACGGCCCACCATACCCGGCTGCTGGCGCTCGAATGACGACGACTGGGCGTAGCCAAATCCCCACGCAACATCGTCTTCCTCCTCCTTGTCAATGTCGTCTGTGGCCTGGCTCTCTTCGCCGTCCATCTCCTGCTCGTCGACGTCTCCGTCTTCAAAGTACCCCCCGAGCTCGTCCTCCTCGTCCTCATCCTCGCTGCAGTCTGGACCCAAACCGGGCGGCAGGGTTTCACACCACGCCTGCAAAGAAAGGGGCACACCGCGTGACTGTGGGCTGTGTGGGGCTGCGGGAGCAGCTCCCTGGGTACTTACTACTCAGCACCGTGCAAGTCGCCGTACGGTACGTCGGGCTGCAATACTGAAAAAACCCTGTGTCTGTGTCCAGTGACACCTCGCACGGACCTCGGAACGACTCAGCCCTCGAATACCTCAGTGTGAAGCTGCTAGCCACAGAGTGCGGCCTAGGGCTTCCAATGTCGCTGTATAATGCCGAGGACGGTGGCGCCCTCGCGCACCTCACAACGCTGCGTGGGCCGTGGAGAACGAAACGCGCCGCCAACCCTCCGGAAGGCTCCTCATTTCCCCCGGGTACCTAGTCCCCGATGTTTCCGACACCCTCCAGCCCGCCCCTCGCACCCGCTTACCTGGAAGTACCGCACCACGTTGGGGTGCTGCAGCCGACTCAGCGTAGCCACCTCGCGCGTGATGCGCGCGTAGGCGGACGGCGAGCCGCTCTCTAGCTTGATCTTCTTCACAGCGTACTGCCGACCGTCCAGCCTGCAAAGGGGGCAGGCAGGGAGCAACGTGTGGTGTCCCGCGGCTGCGCAGGGCCCAACTGCTCGGTCCGTGCAACTGAGGCAACACGCCACGGATGCGATCCACCACTGGGTTCATTCCTCCCCCACCGAAGTGGACCAACGGGGCCCGCTGCATGCCAGCCGCGTCTGGAGCCTCAGGACTCTGGGCCAGGAAAAGCCCTACTCCATCGGAAAAGGACATTGGGCTCTATTCGGTGCCCCGCAACGGCCTGCGAGCCAGTGCACGCGCTCTCGTGCACGCAGCTACTACCAACTACACCACCATCATGTCCGTACCTGTTTACAGCCGCCACCACGACCCCGAAACCTCCCTTGCCCAGCCTGCGCAGCTCCTGGAAGTCCGACAGGTAGCGGCTCGCTAGCAGGCCAGCCATACCGCCTCCGCCGCTGACAGTGCGGCCCCGCGCGCCTGGCAGCTGCGGCTGCTGGTGGGTGCGACCGCCCACGGGCTGCTGTCTGTGCGAGCCCCCGGCGTCAGTCTGGCCCAACAATCCTGCGATGCTCTGGCGGTTCCAGAAGCGCGTCAGCATCTGCGAATCGGCGCGCACGGCAGCGCTGGCCCGGCCAGCTACCGCCGCCGTGGCAGCGGCGCGAATGTCCTGTCGGGAGCGGCCACACCGCGAAAGAGACATGTGCCAAATTAGCCGGTGACATGCATCCGATGCGATTAAGTCAACGCCACACCACAGACCGACGCATCGCCTCCTTACCCTTCAACACCGAAACTCCCAGGCAAAAGGCGTTGCATGCAACGCTTTGGCCCTCAGCCGTCAGTCCCCCCGCGACCCCGCCTGCCCCCACCCCCGCCGCCCGCCCATCTACACCTCGTCAAACACCCGGTTGAAGGCCCGCTCGAATAGTTGCGGCTGGCGGGTCACTAGCCAGTGCAGCCACTGCGGCAGGAGGCCCCGCCGCCGCAGGTGGTCGCATACCGCCGCGAGCCCCTTCCCCCCGGTGTCCAGGCTTGAGCCTGTGGGGTGGGTATGCGGGGCCGGTGAAACTGAGGGGGGATCCGCACGGAGGTGGCATAGCCTAGCTTAGCCAGCGCAAGGGCCTTAGCCAAGGAACGGGATCTCGTCATTGACGAGCGACAGGGCTGCGGAAGGTTGTCGCTGCACCACGTAAGGCGCGGGCGGGTGCCTCAACAGCGGCGATAGCAGCAGCAGCAGCAGCAGTCACCGGCACACTAGCGACAGCAATTATGTGCGCTTCGAAGTGCGCTTCGCGGCAGACACGACCACCCATCCATTCGCAATTCCTCACCCCAGCATCCATAGAGCAATCGACCCACTCACCCGCTGCAGCCAACGTGAGCAGGTGGCCCAGCAGCAGTGGCAGCTTCACATCCGTAGTGCCCTGTTCCCTCTGCAAAGACGCCCCGCTGACGCCACCGCTTCTCGGAGGGTAGGGGCCACTGCTCTCGCTGCCGCTGCTGTCGGTGCTGCTTTCGCAGCTCGTGCCATCCGTCTTGTCCTCCTCGCTGCTCCCACCACTGCTGGTGCCGCTGCTATCGCCACCCCGCGCCCACAACCGGCCAGGCGGGACCCATTTCTTAGCTGTATCCCCAGCGCTTGACGCCGTCACACCTGCCCGGCTGCTGTTGGGCTGCTTGGCGCCGTCGCCGCTTCCAATATTGCTACTACTACTGCTACTGTTGTTGCTGCTGCTGCTACTGGCGCTGTCGTCACGTCCTCTTGTATCGCTCCCCTGGCGCCCGTGTGTGTGAGCTGCGGCCGCTGAGGCTTTGCCAGGTCCGTCGGCACGAGAGCGACGCAGGCGGCGACGGGAGCGCTCATCAACGCTGAGGGTGGTGCTGGCGCTGCTGCCGCCGGCGACCAGGGCGCGCATGGCTCTGCGCAACGCGGCCAACAGGCATTATTTCCTCACATGACGGGACTGGGAGGTTTCCTAAATGATAGTGAAGCACCACGTATGTGTAAGCTTGGAACCCTAAATGGCATTACGGGTCTACATTACATGCCAGAAGCTATTCTCTCGTCAGCTGCCCCGCGCCTCTTACAAATTCCGATGCCCGACGTTTATGTTTTGAAGGCTTGCGGTACGGTAGACTGCCAACTCATCGTTGGCAATCTCGTAACCCACATCCCCACCAGCGCTGGATAGTCTCAGCGCGAACTACCGCTCCCATGCTCGCCACCGGAATAGCCACAGTAGCAATAGCAATGCCCAGCCACACACGCACCTGGGCAGCCTCCTCGCCAGCACGGAGGCAGGCACTCGGCGCTCGAAGGGCGAAGGCCGCACCGTGGCTGGTCCGCCACGTCCCTTCGGCTCCGGAACCGCCTCCGCCCTGCGGCCCCGACCATGAGTCCCCTGAGCCGCCGCCATGCCTCCCGACCCTTCCGTTGGGGGGCTCACCGAGGAGCCTGTGACTCCACCCGCCGCCCGTATACCTGCCTGCGGGCTAGTTCCTGCTGGCGCAGCAACGGCCGTGGGACCTGTATCCAGACCTGGCTGCGTGCCAGCGGCCAGTGCTCCTCCACCACCCCGCAGATCCCGTGAATCCGCTTTGGCAGACCCTGGCCCAGGCCCGGCAGCGGCGGCAGTGGCCGCCGCAGCCGAAGACACCTGCCGTTGCAGCTGCGGCGGAGGCGGCGACGACGCTTCAAACATGCCCGCATCCATGCTGACGCTGTCGTCCATATCGTACAGGCCGTCGTCGTACCCCCACAAGCCGCCGCTGAGGCCACCAACTTGACCCATAGACGGCAGCTCGTCGCCTAGGGACATCACCGAGGCCTCCGCGGCTGGCAAGGAACCCAACATGGAGCCCTGACGCTCCATAGAGGACCTTGGTTGTTGCAGCTCCTCCGGCCCGAGACCACCGTTACGGCGCTGCATGGAGTGCCAGAGCGACTGGCCGTATGCCTGCGGCCCGAGTGGCATGCACGGACATCGCCTCAGTCAAATAATGGCAAGCTGACCCACATACCAAATCCAGTCAAACGCAGTTATGGCGTGTCAGGCGGAGGAGCGAGCATGTTGGCACCTTCGGGGAACCGAAATCGCCCCACCGCGCAGTGGCAACTATGTCCCGCCGTGCTGCCTCGAAGGTGTTGAACCAGTTCCGAGACACATAGCCCCATCGGAGGTGTAACCCAGTTCGACAAGCTAGCCCATTCACAACCCGGAGCCCTCTTGGAGCTCCGGGAATGGAGCATTGTGTAGTACTGCAGCCTTAAGGGGCCTGTACCGGTCAAGCACAGGGTGCTTTGTGGTTCCCACCCTACCTGGTCATCAGATGCTGCAGCTGCGCCGTGCTGCTGGCCCCCGGGGCCCTGCTGCTGCTCCTGCAGCAGCCCCTGTTGTCGGCGCTCGTTGGCGGCCCTTAAAACCTCCTGACACATATCCGCAAGGTTGAAGGCACACACCTGTACAGAGGGGCGCCGGCCGTTGCCGACACGGTGATTCAGATGAAACACTCTAGAGATGCAAAAGCTGTTTCACCAAGTAGCTGCGTATTGCAGGCGGCCTCGCATCGAGCGACGCGACCCCGAGTGCTCATTCGATCCCACAGCTGACCTCCCACGAAGACCCAACTGGTGGATTGCTTGCTGGAGCCCAGCTGATCCGGGAGTTAAGCTGCGCATGAAGCCCTCTGGCTGGGAGCCAGATAGGCGGGACGAAGCAGGCTTTTGCGCCCGCTGCCAGTCACCGGAGCAGGTGCCCGGCCTACCTCCTCCAACTCCGCGTGTTCTGCGGCGCTTTCGGCCAGATGTGAGAGGAGGTCCCGGCATTCTTCGGCGGACAAGCCTTCAGGTTCCTTTAGCTTGAGGGTAACCGGCTGTGCCGGATAGTGGTGAGGGTAACTGTGCAGATGAAAGGCAGGAGGTAGGGGGCATCAGAAACAGATAAGAGGCTTTGCATAGTTGCTTTGCAGGTGGTGGGCTGTCAGCCGCTTGCAGCCAGTGTCGCTTCGCATCCCCGACAGCTCCATGCAAATCTTGCCGTGAAAGCAACATGCCGCGTACAGTTTTCAGTAATCCACCATCTTACCGGATGGAAAGTTTCACGCGGACAAGGTTTTCATCCAGCATGCCCGGGTGAGGCACGACGATAAGGTCAAATCCAAGCCCATCATGATGCTTGGAAAAGTCATCGCCAAATATGGCAGCTAGAGCAAGCACCTCCTCCTCCCTCTCCTGCCGAACACAGGGCGAAAAAATGTCCACATCGTTCAATAATCGCGCACAATTCAATTCACAACGTGCAAAAGTAGTATATGTAGAAGCACGTCTAAAAGCAACCATCGCACCGCATTGGAGGCAGTTGCCTTTTGAGCTCGGCCCTTCTTCTTTTTCTTTGCGGGCATCGTGTCACATCCTCTAAAATCAATCAGATGTATAATTACATATGTAGGTAGGAGTGCAAGGTACTTTGACGTTTGGTTACAAGGAAACCCAAGGCCAACCACCTTTCCGTACGGGATAAACAGATCGTGCTGTCTGCTGTGTAGCTGTCTTTCACTGCCGAACAAAGAGTTCCAAGATTCTTGTCCTGACAATGTTTGTAACATGCTTCATAACCTTAGGTAGCTGCATCCTATGAAAGACACGCACCAAGTAGGCGTGAAGCAGGGGAAAATATGGGGCCTTCCCCCTTGACCTCTGAATTCGACAAGATAACAGCTAGAAAGTTACGCAATCTTCATAGGTAGGTAGCTAGCCCGCCCGTTTCCTGGGGATTTTGTTATGATGTTGAGCGCCATATCAATGCGCTCACTTGAGCCCGACCGTGCCCGCCTGCCTGCAGCCACCTGCTTGCTAACCAGAAGTACAATTCCAAGAAAACCACAGACCAGCAGAACCGCAATGCACACGATCCCTACAGACTCCGCCCCGACCTTTATCAGTAGCAAAACGCACTCCACCGGCCAGGCTAGCTGCTTTCGACTCCCTTTTGAGGGTGCAGCCCATAGATAACTTTGAAAAGATTGACCTTTGCGGGCACTTATGAAACGAAGGTTTGCGTGCTAATGTGTCAAACGAGCCGTCTTGCACGTCCCAACCGCCACAAGTTAGGCCGTACGCTGTGTCCCTGTGTTGACAGTGCTGCGTTAAGCTTGGCTGTTGTGTTAGTGTGATTTGGAACAATAAAACATTACAGGTGTCCATGTTATATAGCCGCAGGCGAGCAAGCCGTACTCGCTTACTTGTACAACCGCATCTGGCATCTTATAACATCGCATTTCTACAAAATTATTCTCTAACTCTGCACAGTAGACCAGAGGACGTTTGGTAACTTCCTTAGAAGTTCGTTCCTGTTAAGCACGTTCTGATTGAATTGCTTTGACCTTCGGACCGCTGACTTCTGCGCATCATCGCACCCGACAAATGGACCCAGTAGAGCTTGCCACGTCCTGCGCAATGCCGCCAGTGCTTTCTCGGTCTGCTGTGACGGAGCAGCCCAAGACGCTCCGATCCGCTCATCTGAAGGTGGACACTTACAACGTCGCGGCGGTGGCACCCTACCAGGCTATGCCGGTCGCTGGTCCAGTTATCACGCATCATAAATCTACTGCGCTTCCCGTCATGGAGCCTCACCCAGAAATGACCGAGGAGGTAGGCGGCGCCCGCGCTTCTCGATGCGACGCGTGTGGTTTAGCGGAGGCAGAGATGGCGTATGATTGCGTCTGCGTAGGAGCGCGAGGCACGCATTGCGGAAATGATTGGCAACTATATGAAGAAGCTGGCGGAGCGTACGCATCATCATATGGGGTGGGTTTCCTTCGGCTGGTGTGTCTTCTTTGGACCTCAGGGAAGCCCTGATGGCTGCCGTGTGCTTGTATCTTTGTAGATATCCTTACAACCTGGACTTTGACTACGGGCTTCTGGAGGGTCTTACGAAATACAGCATCAACAACTTGGGCGACCCATTCATCGAGAGCAACTATGGTGTTCACTCGCGTGAATTTGAGGTATGGATCCGCAATATACGTACGTCTGAAAACCATATAGAGCTGGTGTGCAGGGATGGTTGAGGTGCTGTTGCAGGACCAACTGTGCTTGGGTTAGCGAGCACCTTTGGTGGCTGAGTTCCCACGCTAGTCCCCGCACAGGTCGGCGTCCTCAACTGGTTCGCACGATTGTGGGAGATTGACGAGGAGGAGTACTGGGGGTATATCACCACCTGCGGCACCGAGGGCAACCTACACGGTATCCTGGTGGGCCGTGAGAACTTCCCGGACGGTATCATGTATGCGTCCGCTGAGTCGCACTACTCGGTCTTCAAGGCGGCGCGCATGTACCGGATGCAAGCTGAGAAGGTGCGAGGGCTGGCCGAAAAGGCTTTTCACTCCCGGTTGCTGCTGGAGCTCGACGTCGTGTATGGGGCACGCTTGACCATCTCAAAGCAGCACGCAAAGCCTATCAGAAAATTGCGTCATACACCTTACGTGATGGCAACGTTTGTTTTGCTGTGGTTTTTCTAACAGATTTCGACGCTGGAAAGCGGTGAGATCAATTACGAGGAGCTGAAAACCGCCCTTATAGCAAACCAGGGCAAGCCCGCCGTCCTAAACCTTAACATTGGGACGACAGTAAAGGGCGCAGTTGATGACGTGGACCGCGTGCTGGAGGTGCTTAAGGTACGAGCTGTGTGGCTTGGGACCCCGTAACTGAGTTTTAGGGTTTTCATCACCGCATTGGATAGGGCGGTTCAGAGCGGGTTATTTCAACTTGAGTGCTGTCAGGAGCCAGCTTTCGATGAGGGAGCCCTTCCGCCCTGGATGTGCTCTGCAAAAGGGTCTTTTTAGATCGACTGCGAAAGTGTTGACATGGGTTTTGTTGCGCCCATGCCGGCCTTTCCTACCGCCTCACTCCTACGGTCGCAAGCACCCAACTTCGTGCCTTGTTGGTGCCCGACGGCCATTGCAGGAGGCGGGATACAGTGAGGACCAGTTCTTCATTCACTGCGACGGCGCGCTCTTTGGCATGATGATGCCTTTCTTGCGCCGTGACGCGCCCATGGTGACATTCAGGAAACCCATTGGATCGGTGTCGGTGTCGGGCCACAAGTTTGTCGGCGCGCCCGTCCCGTGCGGTGTTGTCATCACCAGGTGAGCATGTCGCCGATGGCGGGAGAGGCGAAGAGACATACTAAGTGTTAACGCTCATACGCATCTGAAGCCAAAGTCCGTGTAGCCAACGGGGAGGGGCGGACCTGGAGGTCATATAGCTTGGAATGTCGTCGCCGCAAACACACGCACGGCATCGTAGTTGTACCTGACGCAAGGTGGATTCCTTAGCCCTGCGGCCTGCGTTGCAACCCAAATGGTAATGTGCCGATGCTCAATCGGCCTAACTGATTGGGTTTGCCATTTCTAATATCTTCCCTGCTGCCTCTTAAGGTTTAAGCACGTCATGGCGCTTTCGTCAGATGTGGAGTACCTCAACAGCCGGGATGCCACCATTATGGGCAGCCGCAATGGCCATGCCCCGATCTACCTGTGGTATACCCTGACGCGTAAGGGTTACGAGGGCATGCGCCGTGACGTGGAGCGCTGCATGCGCAATGCCCACGTCCTGAAGCAGGTGAGCAGGCTCGCGTGCCGGACTGTTGAAAGGCAGCCGCGTTTACAGGAAGCCGTGTAGCTTTACGGCTATTGCCAAAAAGTATGTAAGCCGAGGGAACCGGGGCCAAAGCTTCCTCATACTCTTGGAGCCGTGCAACCGGCTCACCTGCACTGCCTTCATTATGACAGTTAACATGCAGGTCAGTCCCGGCGACTCCTGGCTAATGACCCTGCCCCGTCCGTGGCTTTCAGATGCTGGAAAGCGCCGGCATCCGCACCATGCTCAACGAGCTCTCGAACACCGTCGTGTTCGAGCGGCCCAAGGAGGAGGCTTTTGTGCGCAAGTGGCAGCTTGCTTGTGAGGGAGATATCGCGCACGTCGTGGTGATGCCCAACATCACAGTCGAGAAGCTGGAGGAGTTCGTAGCGGACTACGTGCAGAGCAGAGCACGCGTTGCGATTGCGGCAGCCAAGCGCGTTGCCTGTGAGGCAAAGGCAGCGGAAGAGGATCTGGACGCGTAGTGGGACTATGTCGGCGGCCCTGTCAGGGCCCCCGTGGTGTCAATGTGGGCAGTTACACATTGCATTGTATTGTATTGAAAAGAAGGTTTCATTTGTGTTTGTTTGGGGACGCATTGTATGCTTCCTCATCCCTTATGCGTCGTGCGAATGCATGCGGATTAAGCAAGGGATGCTTCCGTGAGACCGTCAGAGAGCTTGCGGGCCAGCAGGTCCACGTGACTGCCATGCGGCAAGATTGCCGCTCACCCCATTGATGGATGCACTCCCTGCAGGCATACGAATGTGATAGATGTTATGTATTTGCAGGATTATGCGATGGAAAGCGAGCTTCTCCTTATGCCGGTTAACTTGAGTGCTGATGACCATTCTTGCTTGCATCGTGTAGTGTGAAGCCAAGGCATGTACGCACAGTCTCCCCCCGGATAATTTAGGGCATAACGCCATTTCAAGGGCCTGCGAAGACATTTTTTGCAGGTGCATTTCATATCCCTTGCTTTCCTCTTCGGAGGTTATGTACGAGCGCTTTGGTCCATGTATCATGGGCGGCGTACAATCTGCGGCACTGCCATAACTGTCCGGATTGATGAAATCGAGTCGCAAAGCCATTGGTTTGATCTAATGTTGAGAGTTTTTTTCCTTAGTGATGCACCATGAGCCCTATGGCTCGGTAACCGGGTCCGGTAGGGTGGGGCTTTGGTAGGGTTACCGAGCCTTTACCCTACCGATAGGCTACCCTACCAAATGGTTACCGGCTGGGACAAGACTCGGTTGACCGTAATGGAATGTAAGGGGAAGTGCTTAACCATGCATGAGAAGTGCCTTGTTTTACACCTGGTTCAGTGAAGCGACCAGACCTGCCTGCGGAGCTGTTGCGTGCTACTGTGCTGGCTGGTGCATGCTGACAGATAAGTATTTTCCTAGTTAGGCTGCCCTTGAGATTTGATTTTTAACATACGCTGTACAAAGGTGAATTTCAAAACGTGAATCAAGTTCACAAACAGCTTTAAGATCCGATGCTCGTCATTTCACCTTTGGGTGGAATGACAAGCATCCCTAACTTAGCCATTCATACGCGACGCGGCCCGCCCAGTACTAGTCTTAATGAAGAGCTGCCGGTCGGTACAGTAACCGACAAGTTGTGGAAACGGTGAAAAGCATCCACGGCGTGTGGAAACCGTGAAAAGCATCTAGGAATTGTCCAAATTAATTGGAAGTGTGTATACGGGGTGAAGAGGGCTTGGTGTCGTACAATATGGCCGTAATTGACCTGAGCTGTCATGATGTATTTGAAGAGCACATTGAAGGAACCTGTTTGATAAGGCCTCTCCTAACCAGCAGGATAGGAAAGGTTACGCCATGCGGTCGACTAGGTCACGTTGCTAGCACCGATCATGCTCACCCACAACGACCGTCTGTCGTTTATACGATGCCGATGGATTGTTGGCCCATGCAATGCCCACGCCCCAAGATGCGCAGGCCGGTGGTCATAGTTGCGCAGGTGCATAGTTGCGCAGGCCGGTGGTCATAGCTGTGCCGTTGGTTACCAAAACAACCCTGCCGCACGTTCCGTAACCGTTCGTGTTCGTTCCTGTCACTCAAGGGCAAGCTCAACTGGCCTACCACTTAAAGTAGGGTATAAAGGTAGCTGTCCTAAACAGACAATCCGATGTTACCGTGCTCCCGACGCTGCTGTCCCGTCACAAAGAGCGCGGGTCTTTCTTTAAACAATAGCACAACCCCGCAATAAAATATCTCGCCATCCTGCTCCAAACAATATGCACAAATGAAACTTCGCCTATGCAAACCGCTTAAACCAGCTATGTATTGCGCCGTGCCCCGGCCTCGTGCATACAATGGCAAGTCCTGGCACGGCAAGCCGAACATTCCGCCATGGATATGTACACGCAGTGCGATCCCGCCATGTCACTCCTGTCCGCCATCACACCGCATAGCCTAAAAATCGCAGTACTCATACTGGATATGTAGTGAAAGCAGTGGCCAAGACTGCAGGGACTATGTTGCGCCTCGTTCTATAGTCAGGAGCTGCCATGTACCCACTGGCGATGCGATCATGCCGATATCAGCAGCCAAGCGAATCGATGCCGGTTTGGTACCGAGCAAGCAACCCCAGCAGCGCCTTGATATCCTCTTCTCCTTTGCTCAATAACTGCATATGCAAGGCAAGTCGGGCGTGAAAAGGAAATCGGCCCTTGGTACAGCCGTGCCACGGCATTTCTGCTATAGACCCATGCCCTCCCATGCGATAAGCTTCCCAGCAAACACATGATACGATGTGGCTTCGCCCGCGTACCTGGGGATAATACGTGACTAGTTGCGCGGACGCATAATCGCTCAAGCCCAGACGACGAAATACCAGCAAAGACTCGCCAGCACACACCAGGTCACCCTCAATCAGTGCTTCCGGCGTCTGGCACAGTACGTGCTGCACTTGAGCCTGCAAGGCGGAGATAGGAAGTGTGACGGGGAGCAACAGGCACCAGCAAGCCGGAGAAGCAGCGGCGGCACCCAAAGTCCCCCTTGCCTTGGTGAGGCCGAAAGCCGTCAAGAACTCGACCCAGCTCGGGAGCTGACAGCACAGCAGGTTGGGGTGCTTTCGAAGCAACACACTTGCCGCGCTTTCTGACCCCGCGTAGGACGTTAAAACCCTGATGGACTCGGAAATGTCAGTCGCCTGGGTCTTTGCGATAACATCCTCCACCCGCATGAGGTCTTCTGCCGACAGCCCCAGGGCAGCCAGGTCCTTAGCATATGCGGCGGGGTTCACGTAGCCCCTCTCACGTCTGGTATTAGGCAGCCTAGTGCACACCCGTACCCATCGCGTAAGAACTGCGCGGGAGAAGGCTGGCGACCCTTTATGTCGACACAGTAGCCCTCTTATTGCAAGCGCCATCTGTAGACGCTGGAATGAGAGCCAGTACTATCGAATAGTATGTCTTGCCACTGCCGTGAGCATTCTTGGTCTTCCGCTGTCATTCCGAATTCATAGCAAGGGTTAAGTGTTAAGGCGCCGTATACTTTTTACCGACGTAATAACAATTGTTCCCTATTTATTCTGTCATGCTGAGGATTTGGGATGCGATGAAACGGGGAAGAACGTATCATACATAATGTCACTTTCCTGCATCTTGACCTTTCTAATTGTGTACATCGATGAAGCCATAAGCTTGAGTCCTTATCATAATCCACGTAGAAATATTTCCATAACCGCCTTGATAACCCACAGCTTGTTTGCACCGACCCTGGGGTCATACATAGGAGAACGCCTGGTCATCCACATATGAACATGACGGTAAACCCCAGTTGTGGGTCCATATTACTTAATATGTCTCATCCTATGTTTCATTCATGACAGACAGGACACCGCTGCGGAGTTGGCGATGCAGGTTACAGCGATGGACAACTTACAGTAACCTTAGGCTGATCCAGTTGGTATCCACGCTTTGAACCATTGCGCCAATATGTCAGCTTCCATCAAACGGCGTGCTATTAGAACAAGTCAATCTTAACCGCACACGTGCATGCAGGAAGGGCATACCGCAGTTATCCATACGTAAAGCTGTCGACCCGGCAGATTCCGTTGGATGCTGGTGGTGGGTGCGGAACCTGAGCGATCCACTGAGATGTTGACTAGGGTGACTGGATGAGGGTGCCCCGAAATACCGGGGAGGGCAGGGTTTCGCCGGGTAGCTGCCACGGGCGAAGATACACCCCCCTGTCTCACACATCATAAAGCGCACATCTAGCCCCTGCCGTCGGAAGCCGTTGAGCGTCACTCCACGCTGCAAAACTTGTTATGGTGATATATATCAACATATTCAACAGCGAACACTAAGATGCCGTCAAGACATACTTATGCAGTCCAGTCAAGCCGACGTCTTGCGTATCGAGAAATGACCATCAAAGAAACTTCTCCGCTCCTGTAACATTACATTACAACATGTGTTCCGCCATACTCGCAACGAAAACCTCATCGGGCGCGCCAAACATGCACGCTCATCTGCGGAACTCCCGGAACTCCAGCCCCCTTCACACACGTGTGAATAACACCACAACCTGCACAGGGCACGCGGGAATACGTCCGACGGACATCAAATTGCAGGAGAGGGAGTTGCACCATACATGTTAACTTACCCGGAGACCGACATGTGTTAAAATGTCAAATAAGCACATGATGGAATAAGCACACGATGGGCATGAAGTTCAGGAGAGGTACACGTTCGGGTGTTTTCAGCTTCTTCCAGCCAACTAGAACATGGTCGCACACAATTTCCCAGGCCAATTCACGACAACAAAGGGTAGCCTAAACCGGGCCAAGGGATTGATGCGATATTAACTTCTTACAATACCTTGCGAACACAGCTCCCCATCTGGTCTGCAATTCACAATCCACTCCTTAAAACGGTAATCGCATTTCGCATAGCGAAGTACAAAAATCTGCATGCATAAATGCGTGTGTACATGCGGGCCATGTAGGAGAGGTTCCAGTACCATGTACGCCTGTCGCTTAAGGCGTACGGCCCCGAGGACTCTCCGTTTCAATGTCCGCCAAGCGCACGTACGTGCGCTGGGAATACCTTCTCTCCGTATACCACCCCCAGCCTTGGTCTTTCGGCTTGGAGACTCGGCCGCTGGCGGTTGTAGTTGTGTGCTTCAGTGCGCTTCCCGGAGGCACAGCCTTGTGCATGGACCCACCGCAACTCGCTCCCTAGCTCAGAGGGGCGTAAGAAGTATTTCACCCACATTTCCTTGTGCAAGGCCACAGGGATGACGAGATAGTCTATACCGCAAGCTTGCGCGGCCACTTACCCTCGCGTGAAACTTGTATAGCCCAGCGCGCCGCCGCAGGGTGATGTGCCGCCGCTGCTGGGCGGCGCTACCGGTCGGGTAGTGCGGTGCCGCGCTCCAGGTTTGCCTTGATCTCCGAGGTGTACTGCCCGAATGCACGCTGTATCTTCTTGTTGAAGTGCGCGTTGCGGTCGTTGATGAAGTCCACATCGGCGCTGTCGTTGTAGCGCCGCCGCCGGCTGAACTCATCCTTCTTGCGGTCGCTGCGGCAGCAACATCAGGCGGCGCGGAAAAGAGACATGACAACTTTGCTGTTGGCAACACCGCCATCCGCCATACTCCCCCATGATTGCTTTTGCAGCCCCTCGAAAAAGCATGCCTACAAGGACTTATGGACAAGGATATGCAGGTGTCCATGACGCGGTGACAGGAATGCGGTCCTGCAGCTTGGTAAACATGTAAACCAGCTCCAATACTCACCGGTCCACCAGCTCTGCCACCATCTTGTCCACGTTTTCCGCGGGCAGCTTAGGGTTCTGACCATACATCAGGCTGTCGGCATCTCTGCGGATGGTGGAAGCGAAGGGACAACATGGCCCAGCATACGTCCCCGAGGGGTAAGATTTCATTTCCAAAAGTGAGTGAGCAGCAAGTGGTGCTTGCATTTAACACAGAGAGTGACACTTCAATCATGCCGCGTCTACCAGTTCCTCAAGTGATTGCCCCTCACGTTATCGAAAACTCGACGAACAGTTCCGCCTCGACATGCATGCAGTAATCGATCATGGAGTACATTTGCCATTCCCATGCCATGGCATCACTTTATATGCAACAATCCTGCAAGCAGACAATCTACAGCGCGTACCGTATCATCCAGTCCTTGCCCGGATAAAATCGCAGACGACGCACCGCAACACACTTACAGCACATCGTGTGCCTCCCACCATCAACGAGTCAACAAATGCTGAGCTCGGACCCTACCTGTAGAAGTCGGGATCCGCTGCCTTAGCCTTCTCGTAATCCTCCTGCGTATACGGTACATTCTCGGCGCGCTTTAGGTACGCTCTGTATAGGTTCTCGCTGGCGAATACACCCCAGCCCGTGGGGCCGCCCTTCTTCTCACGTTTCTCGTGCTTGAGTGATGCCGCCTCAGCGGTCTCGAGCCTGGCGTCACCGTGGAACAGGCCTCGGTTAATATGCGTGTAAATTAATGTATAATATGTGCGCTCAACTGCAATACATACGTACGCACAAGCCCGGCTCCAGATAAGAGGTTTCAGGGGACGGCATGCCTGCTGCTACGGCCTTCCTCAACCTTGGAACATGTGCTTTGTCAACTTCTCCTTGCGTCGCCGTATGCTGACCGCCGGACTTCCCCCTTCCTACGAACTTCCCACGTCCTGCGCCCCTAGCAAAGGGATGCAACATGGTCTCTCTTCCCACCTGTGTGCCTGCGAGGGGTCCAGCCCTAACCTCTCCAACTCCTCCGCACGCCGCTTCTGCTTCTCCTCGTACCACCGCCGCTTGTCATCGCCGCCACCTCTAGCTTCTGCACCAGGGCTCTGCGCACAGTAGCGAATGAACAGGTAACATACATAACACCAACACCGAAATAAAACCACAAGTAACCATGATTATCCCATCAGGGCTGCCCCGCGCCTTACAGACGCTTCCGCACTCCAGTGGGAGTCGTAAACTTGCAGTAACAGCTATTGGTGCAGAGCCTTCCTTTCGTAACACACCAGGCCTTCCTATTGCGTATGTGTTGGGCTCGGAGATAGCCGACGACAGAACAACTGAATAACTTTCTCCAGTCCCTACCTTTTGCCGTTTCTTCTCCGCAATCACCGCATTTTGATTTTGCTTGCGGCACTGCTGTAACCGCTGTCGCAGCTCTAGAAGCTTCCGCTGCTTGGCCGGCATCCCCGCGTACGGATCTGCACCCTCTACACCATCATCGGCGCCAGGTCCACTGTCCGGCTCGCCTCCATTGTCCTCCGCTTCGGGCGCTGACGTTGGCCCTCGCTCTTCTTCTTCACCTCCGTTCTGCGCTCCGGCAGGTTCCCGGCTGTTCTCCCGCATCCCTGATCCGCTTTGCCCTCCCGTCTGTTGCTCTTGCAGCTGCTGGTGTTGCTGTGCCGCTGGCTTGCCGAAACCCAGTGCAGCTGCGACAGTCCCCAGAGCCATGGCTGGCGGCGCAGAAGGCTTCTTGGCTGGTTGTTGCTGCTGAAGAGCTTTGAGCCGCTGCAGTGACTCCTGGTCCGGGTTGACTTCGTTGGGGTCAGACCTCAGCTTCGTCGCCTCCTCCTTCTCTGCTTTGAGTTTCAGCATCGTTTGCAGCTTGCTCGGAAACTGCGCGGCAGGAGATCAGTGACAAGCATAAACTCACAGTCACCACGTATGCTGCGACTCAATAAAACAAGAGGCATAGTAAATAAAACCACCGCAGAAGACATCGCAGCCCGTTGATTAGTGTGTCCAATAGGGCCCTCGCGGCAAGCATAACACACCCTTCCCGAAACTCGCACCTGCCCGCAATCGGTAATAGTGACGCGCCGACTTGGCTTGCCGCTCCGTTGGCCCACTACCTCCATGCGCTTCACGGTGGTCATCCCCTCCACCACACGACCGAAGACAACTGCAAACAGGTGGTGGGGACAAGCCTGGTCTATGCAAGGGGCGTGGGCAAGGACTGGAAATGGAAACAGAAAGAGAATCAAGGACAGCGCAGGAGCCATACCGACTGCATGGAACTGCCCACGCACGTTTGGGGTAATAGCAGTAGAGTGTATATAGACAACGTGGCAATAGAAAATACACTCGTGGACAACAGCTGGAAGCATACGACACCTCCACCAGCATCCCTGCCACCTCACCGTGCTTGCCGTTCAGCCAGGGGCACGGAACCGTGCAAATGAAGAATTGTGACCTGCAGGAAGTGCCCACAACAATGCACGTCAGTAAGTACCAATATGGCGGACAGCTAGCCACGGAAGCTCCAAGGGAGACGGACGGGTTACACACCTCGCGCACGCCCTCACCCGTTCGTGTTAGGCCCCGCGTTCGCCATGGATAGGATCCCTGGCTTGTCATGCTTCACAGCTAGGCCCGGGCGCTCGTCCTCAAAGCGCTCCCCGTAAATAGATTCGCCGCCGGTCCCGTCACCCGCTGTGAAGTCCCCACCCTGCGAGCCAAGATCCGCAAGAAGACATATACTGAACGCAAAAATGCAAAGACCCGAAGTAACGGATAAGAGCCTTTGCTCTCTACTTCATCAATAGCACCACGCTGTCCTCAGCTCGCACCTGGCACATAAACTCGGGAATGATACGGTGGAAGACGCAACCTTTGTAGTGTAGCCGCTTGCCAGATTTACCAATTCCCTTCTCACCAGTGCAAAGCGCACGGAAGTTCTCAACCGTGCGCGGGACAATATCAGCAAAGAGTTCCATGACTACGCGGCCGGCGGCCTCACTACCTATTTGGATATCAAACCATACCCTTGGGTTCTCCATTTTCCTTTAGCTAGTGCCACGCTGGCACTAAAGAACTGCTGGCGTCAGGGTGGACCTTACAACAAGTTACCCATTTCGAAATGCCTGGGATGATTCTCAACAGGAGGCTTCGGTATCGTAGAAACACAATTTAAATACAACGTCTGAGAGAAGATTGGTAACTCCCTTAGCAAGGTGGTTGTACGACGCAAGCGACCACCGGGACCCTGTGAAGGCTTGGGTACATCGGCCAACATGCCTACCTGCTTGAGCCAGGGATACCGATGCGAGTGTTGCGCTAGTGCACGAAATGGAGATCATACTTTGACCCTTCCGCAGTCCCGCCAGCTGAGAACATAGCAACAGCCTCAACAGCCGTGGCTACCGCTGGTAGCGTGGGATAACATGGGAGCCTTTTTCCTTGGCACAGCCGGGAAAGCGGTGCTAGTCCTCATGGAGCTGAACACTCCCACAGTTGCTTCCCGAAAGGTTTGCACCTCCTTGGCATTCGCGTGGAACGCCGCACGCGCATACACATCTAGCGCTCCCGGAGGAGCGGACGAAGCGTATGTGGGCGCCTACACGCCTATCACCAGAAAGCTCTGGGTCGAGCGGGCAAGCAAGCGTGCAGGGGCTACCCCAGTACAGCAGGCAGGTGAAGGCCGGTCACCCAAGCCTATAAGTGTGACCTACAACTTCTCCACAGACCGAGCGCTACAGGACATGGTGAGTGGCTTTCACAGCACAGCGAATTCCATCATGGACAAATTAACTGGATCGCGAGGTTGGTCTGCGCTGCTCTGCACGGCCAATCATATTCTTGCCGCCCCTCTGTAACAAATTCTTGCCAATCCCGCTCACGCTAAATTCCATGAGCTTTCAATGGCGTCCCGTACTCATCACCTACGTATTCCGCGCATGTGCCGTCCGCCGCTGGACTTTTCCCCCCACCGTGCCTGTCAATTCACAGTACAGGTACGGCGGGGGCCGAAGCGCCAGCCAGGGACGCGGCCTGGTGGACGGACACCAGCACGCTGTATTTATCTATGTATGTACAGCCGGAACAAGCCCCTGCACAAGCTCCTGCGCACATTAGCACTGGGCCAAGTGCAGCCGGCGTGATGTTAGCTCGGCAGGCCGCCCGCTGGACGGCCTGTGGAGTGATGTTGAGGATGTTGAGCGCCTGAACTCGTCTCTGAGATCTTCATCTCCCCCCTTTCCTTGTGGCGCAGGAACCCCTGGGGCCACCTGCGTGTGGGGAGGCTGCTGGAGGATCTGGACTCCCTGGCAGGCAACGTAGCGTTTGAGCATTGGTAGGCTGGGAGGACAGAAACAGAGGTCGGGGAGAGGGGAGTATGATGGCAGGAGGATTGGGGGGATGGACCATGGTCAGGAGGCTGCGACGGTGAGAGGGGCAGGAAGACTGGAAGCCTCCCTCATGCGCATGTCTTGGGTCACACTACGTGCCATGTCCCCCAGGGAACGTTGGGTGGCGAGGTGGCCGTAGTGCTGAGTGCTGACAGCTCGTCGGTCCAACGTGTACACCCGGCGTGCAGGTGCCGGGGGGCTGTCAAGATCTGCCGGGAATCCAGTGCAGAGTACGGCGAGCATGAAAAACACAAGATACATACACGCACTGCAGGCATGAGCATGTCCATTTGCTCACTTCTGTCGGCAGATTCAATTACCGTCTTTCGCGCGAGCTGGGCCCGCCTGGCCGTCTGGCAGGCCATTACCTTATGTTCTTACCTGCGACTAGCACCAGTGGCTGTGAAACCACCCCACGCCAATCCAATCCAATCCAACCCAACTCGTATCCGCACTCAGTCACACCGGCCGCGGCCCTCCGCTGCTGGTGACGGCGGCTGTGGACGAGATCACGGTGCGTCACCCGCTCCAGGTGGAGCGGGATATCGTGGTGCACGGACAGGTGGTGTGGACGGGCAAGTCCTCCCTGGACATACGAATGCAGCTGTTCCAGGTACGGGCAACTAGTGAATCTGTGAATACCAACTGGGAATGCGTGAGACTACCTCAGGGCGGGTAGGCGCAGGAGTTTCGCCTGATGTGCCGCCATGATCACCAAGATAGGCCATCTGGGTATCCTCCCTCGGTGTTTCGGTCGCTGTAGGAAGCGGAGAAGAGCCTGTCCTGCTGGCACCAGTGCTTGCTCCCTGTCCTTGTGGAAGGTTGCGATACTGGTCGCTGAGCGCCCTCAAGCAATATAGAACAACATGCAGACGAAGTGGTACCATCTGCTCGGTTCGCTGCTGCTGCTGCTGCTGCTGTTGTTGTTCCTCAGGCGCACCACGCGCCGCAGTCTAGCCTGGAGGCGCTCTTTTCCTTCGTGCACCTGGATCCTGTCACGGGCAAAGCGGCCCCCGTGGCCCCGCTTCGACCCGAATCGACCTCGGACCTGGATGTCTTCCAGCAGCGGCAAGCGGTGGCGGATGCGCGCAGGGCTGCACGGCAGCAGGCGCAGCTGCAGCAAGGCGGCTGGGGGGAGCTGCAGACAGGTGCGCGACTAAGCCATCACTTTGTCTCTTGGTACTTTGTCCGTGTCGTAAAGTACAATAGTGGCTCCCAGCCATGGAGACTCCTGATATGAGATTAGAACCGTAACGAGTGCGCGTTGCGGCCGTTGCCTGCTGGGCTCCCAACCTGTTTCCGCACGCAGTGCCACCCGAGGCTCGCGAGTGGATCCGCGCAGCGAGGCGACTGCAGGAGCTGCCCGCGCTCGCCTCCCTGGATGCGGTGCTCATGCCCTTCACCTGCCAGCACAACACCTTCATTTGCCAGCCGCAGCACCGTAATACCTCTGGTCGAGTGTTTGGCGGCTTCCTTATGAGGTTGGTGAAGTAGTACGTGTGGAATGCTGGCGGCGGTGGAGTATGGATGAAGGCCCAGCGGTTTGCAAATGAGTAGTGCAAGTGCGCTTGTGCAGCCAGGCCCCGTGACCTGTGGCTGACGTGTCTCGTTCCGCTGTAAGCATTTTCGACTAATCTGGTGGAGAAGCTTCCTCCTTCTCCTGCATTCCGGGCTGGATCAACGCGGACGTTTTCTGCTCGCGGTCGTGCTTATTTTTAAGCGTTGCGCTGCGCGGGGTGCCCGATGTCGCAGGCGCGCCTATGAGCTGGCCTTCGCCACCACATACATGTTCGGTGGTGTACGACCCACGTTCCAGAAAGTGGACGAGATAACATTTACGCGGCCCGTGGACGTGGGCGACCTGCTGCGCCTCACTTCCACGGTAGCTCACGCGGCGCCTCTGGGCGAGCAGCAAGATCGGGTGAGTAGGGCGAGTATCACGAGGAAAGGATGTGGCGGCAAAATGCCTGTTTGGCGAAGGAGGGTTCCGCCGCCGGTGGTGTGTTGCCAGCCGGCCGGCATCATCCTGTAACTTGGCAAGGCGCAGGACACACGGCCGCGCAGGCTCTGCAAAGGGATGTCTCCAGGAACACCAGATCGCCAACTAGCGAGTTCGCATGGCAACGCCAATCTGCGCATAGTCCTGTGGGCATCGTGCCACGGGTAGTGTGAGGCTGGAGCGGTCTCGAAAATCCCTGCCGCTGCTTCCGCCTCATGCCCTGAGCGTGTCCCTGTCCGTCGCTGACCCAGGGCCGTGTGGTCATCGAGGTGGAGGCGCGTGTCACGAAGCCGGAGGCCGTGGACTCGTTCGTCAGCAACACCTTCACCTTCGTATATGAATTGCGGTCGCGTCCTGGCGGACAACCGCTGCGCCTTAAACGCGTGCTGCCAACGTGCGAGGAGGAAGGCTTGCGCTGTTGGCGGGCGCGGCAGCTACTGACATGATGCAGGTCTGTACTGGTGTCATCGTGGTTCATCCGCTTGTGCGCGGGCAAGGAATGCCGGCTGGACTCTTCTCACCCGCGAGGACCCCGCCGCTTTTTTCCGCTTCGGGCTTGTGGCAAGGAACATTCCTAAAATCATCACTTGTGATTACCTGACGCCTTAATCTATTGGTCTGACACGGGAGGTGTTGTGCTCACTATTCTGGTGAACGCGGAAGCTTACGACGAATCACACGAAACCCGGAAGAGTGGGTGGGTACACAGGTCGTTGAGGTGTTGGTGTATCTCTTGCCTGATGCTCCCCGGCCGAGTCCGGACGTATATGGAGGCCTCATGCTCAGGAAGCATCGTGGTAAAGCTTTCCTCGGGATAGTTGCTTAGGGAGGGCAGTCTCCCGCGCAGGAACAGCGGTCAATCTTTAGTGAGCAAAGATTGGGTTTATAGAGCATGCCCAGCGAATATGATAAGGCATCATACACGAATAATGTCATCGCGGATCTGGACCACGCAAGACTGACTCCGGACCAGGCATTTCGTCCTTTGAGCTGAGTATAGCCAGGGCGTCGGAGCTAGACTCAGGGGCTCAATAAAGGACGCCTTTCACACTTTTAACCCTAGCTCGATTCTTCCTCCTGGGTGTGCTTTTGTCGCATGCTGTGCAATCGGGGTTGGTATTTCGTGCGTTGCGTTTATTTTAACCGGTCCCAGGGCGAGGGGGCGATTTTGCCTTGGCCTCAGGTTTCTTTTTCTCTAACTTTTCGGCCATGTACCATTTTAGCGCTAGGGATGTGGAGGACGCGCATATGTGGGGTGGCGGGCATGAGGCCGTGTTGAAGTGCGGCTGGCTCACGTACCTACTTCCCTTGTGGAGGGCGTCGTGTTGAGGTCGTGGTTCCTCAGGGGTAATCGCTTCTGGGAGGTGCGCTTTGCCCAAAGCATCGCTTAGGAAGCTAGGCGGAGTGCTTTTGGGCACGTGCCGACAGCAGGGAAGGCTAGCACGCGGATGGCACCGGAAGGGCTCATGAACTGGCGGCCAAACTGTGCCCTGCTGTGCTCGGGAGGAGAATGGCCGCATCAGCGACCGACCACAAGATAATGCTTCACACCTAATCATTAAGTCTGCACAGGATGCCTTTTGTATCCTTGAAGGGAATTGTTGGCGTATGCACCGTGGCACCAAGGACCGATTCGAGTTAAGGTAAAAGCAACATGCCGTACATGTTGCCTGTGCATATGTACAGGAAGCCCAGGTCGCAGGTTTGCGCCCTCTGGCAGTCCCAGTACCTAAGTAGTCCGTTATCCGTACTGAGCGCATTTGGCTAAGCATTTCGAAGGGTCGTGAACCCTTTCTCCCTGGTGCACCCCAAGAAGGATAAGGACGCATTAAATGCTGTGTAGGCTCCTGGGTATAGAGTATGCGTGGTACAACTACTGAAGGATAGTAGCATTTCCCGGCCTGTCCCATTAGAGGTTACACGGTAATAAGCGTCTGGTACGGGTGGCGCGCGTCTCTCCAGCTGTTGTACAAGCGAAGCACTCGTAAGTCCAAAAGACTATTTCCTGATTGTGTTCGTCAGGTATAGCACAATACAAGTAGTGGGTCTCTGAACGGCTGTGAATACGTATGAAGGGGACGCGGCAGTCGTGTTGCACGTTGCCCGGCCCGCGGGACATAACATTAGTAACTGCCAAGATATATCAGCACAAACCTCTAACTCAATCATATCTATTTGTTTGGTTTAGATCTTACAATTAGACGTCGATGTTGACCTTCCTGATTCCCTTGCCGGCTCTTTGATATCCTTGTCAGCGGGCCAGTTCGTCTACTATGCGAAGTATAACTTCAATATTTACCCGTATTTAGGGAGCTAATTAACGATATTGCCATTATATTAACATCCTACATGAATTACCTATCTGTAAGTTGCATCCAAGCAGCTTGTGGAGGTCCATGTTCATAAATACATTAGGGAAGCAAGCACGGGCATAATGTCATCTTCTGGACCCTTCCGCAACGGTCTGTAACCGCGAAAACACCGTGTCCGTCGTACATTCGCCGTACGTGCCTCGCTTTTGTCTTCAGAACGCGTTAAATAAAGTGGTGATCGCGCAATTGGCGAATAGTTTCCTTAGGTGGTCAGGTTTGGCCTTAGTATTTTATTATACAGACAGGCTGCCTTGCCTGAGTCGGTGTAGTGATCTGCTGCCCGTAACAATGAAGGTGGCGTTCCTGTTGGCCACCTTGGCGGTGGCCGCAAGCGCCGAGGTCTACCTTAAGGAAACCTTTGATGGTGAGAAGTGCTTGTAACTGGGAAGGAGGGAAGTTGAACGTAGTCGTGATCTAGACTGTTCTGGTGAATGTCACAGATTCCTGGGCGGATCGTTGGGTGAAGTCTAAGTGGAAGCAGAGCGAGGGTCAAGCTGGCGATTTTACGCTCAGCGCCGGGAAATGGTATGGCGACGCTGAGGCGGACAAGGGTATCCAGACGGGACCGGACTCCAAATTCTTTGCGACTTATGCGACCTTGGACAAGGTCTTCGACAACACTGGCAAGGATACAGTTGTGCAGGTATTTTACTATTGTCAGAACCGTTCGTTGGGTTCAGTGGTGATAGGTTGTTGTTTCTTTGTTGCAGTTCTCGGTGAAGCATGAGCAAGACCTGGACTGCGGAGGCGGTTACATTAAGCTGATTCCAGCTTCCAGGTGAGAGAAACGATTACACAATGCTTTTAGCTTAGTTTCTAGCTAACGTGTGATCTGTGTCTTCGGACCATGCAGCGAGAAGCAGATGGAGTCCTTCGGCGGTGAGACACCCTACTCCGTCATGTTCGGTCCTGATATTTGCGGCTACTCTACTCGCAAGATTCATGTCATTCTTACTTACAAGGGTAAGAATTACTTGATCAAGAAGGACCTGAAGGCGGAGTCTGATCAGCTGACGCACGTTTACACCCTGGTGATTAAGCCCGACAACACTTACAAGGTAATTAAAGTTTATGTAATGCAGTGCTTGTCCTTAAAAGCGGAATCTGTAACCGACGGGCGTCTCTGGGTTCCCACTGGTGCAGGTTTACGTCGACCTGAAGGAGGTTGCCTCGGGCTCTCTCTTCGAGGACTGGGACATGCTGCCTCCAAAGACTGTTAAGGTAGGCCCTGAATAAGTCTGTTGAAGCTAGGAACTTGTGTCCTGCACCCAGGGTAGCGGAAAGCTAGGTGGCGGTGAGTATTGCTAGGTGCAAGATGAAATGATGCCGATCGAAAGTATTAACTGTATCGGCAGGACCCTAAGGCCAAGAAACCTGAGGACTGGGACGAGCGTGAGGAGATTGCGGATCCCGAGGACAAGAAGCCCGATGGCTGGGATGACATCCCCGCTACCATCCCGGATAAGACTGCCACTAAGCCGGATGACTGGGATGACGAGGAGGACGGCGCCTGGGAGGCTCCAACCATCCCGAACCCTGAGTACAAGGGCGAGTGGAAACCGAAGATGATTCCGAACCCTGCCTACAAGGGCAAATGGGTTGCCCCTGACATTGATAACCCCGAGTACGTCCACGATGACACCCTCTATAACTTCAAGGACCTCAAATTCGTGGGCTTCGAGCTCTGGCAGGTGTGGACTCTATAAACAGTGAAGGCCCTAATGGTTTGCCGGATGGGATGCGGAGCTCTGTAGGCATTAATGGTGGCAAACTGCTTAAGTGGTCAATCGTTCCTTCCATCGTGCTTTCGCAGGTGAAAT
Organism: Volvox carteri f. nagariensis; assembly: GCF_000143455.1. Taxonomy (NCBI): domain Eukaryota; kingdom Viridiplantae; phylum Chlorophyta; class Chlorophyceae; order Chlamydomonadales; family Volvocaceae; genus Volvox; species Volvox carteri. Next base: position 520,391 of record NW_003307582.1, on the reverse strand, counting down.
CGGGCTCCATCTTCGATAACATCATTGTCACAGATGACTTCGATGTTGCTAAGGCTTTTGCTGAGGAGACCTGGCAGAAGACCAAGGATGCTGAGAAGGAGATGTTTGATAAGGTATGAATCATTTTGGCGGGTCAGTGTCTGCAGCACAGCCGGGCTTGGTTATCTCCACTCTGCACACAGGTCCTTAGACCCTCGCCTAGGATAACCCAACGGTGATGTATACTGGTTACAGGTAAAGAAGGAGGAGGACGAGAAGAAGGCGAAGGAGGCCCCGCCGCCATCTTCCGAGGAGCCTGCCGAGGAGGACGAGGACGATGAGTACGAGGACTCCAAGGAGGAGCCGGCTCACGTCGGCACCATTAAGCTGCCGGATGAGGAGGAGTCCAGTGGACATGATGAACTCTAGACTGAGCGAGACTTCTTTAGGATAGATGTTCTGCTCGCGTGGGGCTTGCTTGGGCACATGACCGTGTTAGATAGACGTGACCATTCGTGACCTGACTCTTAAGCTAACGAGAAATGGGAGACCGATGACTTGATTTAGGCAGGATGACTGTTCGGGCAGGCGCTCGGTAGACGAAGGATGTAAAACTTTGCTTACATTAAGATTGACAATATGAAAGCCATGCGTGTGTATATTTGATCTGCAGTGGGGTAGTCGCATGCGATCGCGGCTCGGCGAAAATCTGCTGCGTTGTGATAGCGTCGGAAGACTGCACTGTAATGATCACCGTACATTGTGTGCAAGAAAAGGAGTGGGCAGTGGGACAGAGGATCCAGAACACCAACTCGAGAGCCAATGTCATTCCGGCATTTGGTACGGCAGTGCCATGGTGTACGGAAACTGCTCACCTCTGCGGAGAAGTATTTTAATAGCACGTGGTTGTTATGGTGGATCTCGATCGGTTCGGATGCAACTCTTCAAGGAACGTCTTCCGCACAACACTGTGAGCTCTACTCAATATAAATCGGTCAAGCCGTATCACTGAACACTACATATTAGGAGCCTTGCTAGAAACCTTACAACACCTGCCTAGACCAATACAAAGCAAGGTAATAGGTTTTTGTCACGACCATGATAGGTCGCACGACCAACTTTTATTGTAAGCAGTTTGGCAAGGTTCGGCTTGGAGCATATGCTTTACATCGACCAGCACGTGGCGAAAAGCGACGTCACCTACAGGTTCGCAGCCTCAAATTTTGGCTCAAAAGAGTCTTCGCCAGATATAGCCTGATAGGAAGGAGTTTCTTAATGTGACCGGCCCACGGGTCAGCCTTTCCATGTTCGTTGAAATGTTCATTAACAGTGCCTCTATCGTGGATACCCCGTGACGGCATCCATTGTCGCGGGCGCGCGTATCGCAAACGATGAATGATGTCAGTATGCATGATGCTCGAGACATAAGTGCGCGCTTCTAGTCGGGGTTTGGAAACTGCTGCTTTCGTTCAAACTCGTTCCACGCCGATGCATGCTGCAGGTTGCCAGATCGCATAACTGGGAGGATTCGCAGCTGCGTAATAGCAGGGCCCAACCTGATACACGAGCTGAGCAAGAGGTTTCACCTCATATGGACGTAAGCGCTTACGAAGAAATTCACACACATTACTCCGACACGGGAAAGGTCAGCGTATGAGTCGTGCATGCCCGGTATCGCGCGGTGAACTCTGACCGGTGTGATAGCTGCGATTAAGCTATTCTACCTGTGAGAGTCCATTACTAGCATGACGTAGCCGCCGCTTGCAGGCATGCTTAGCGACTGCACACAGCACAGTTGGCCATTATGCAACGCTGCGTTATGCAACGCTGCGTTATGCAACTGCGTTATGCATGTCGCGGGGTGGATGCTTTACGTTTTACCCCAACCCACCACGTCACCCTCTGGCCCTCGCGGCACACTGCAGCACCGCTGCCCGGCGCTGCAGGGTAGCCTGGATTACACCGAGGCGGATGTGGCCGTGGGCATGCATCTGCACCACCTCATCCCACCAGGCGCCGGGAAGCGAGCAACAGAGGCGAGAGGGGAAGGAAGATAGATATAGGGGCTATCATTGCGAGATGGGGTTTCAGATGCAGTGGATCCAATACAATTACGTGGGAGCATTTTACCGTGTAATCTCGGCCCTCGCGCTGTACCTGTGCCTGTTAGACCGCCTTTCACACCAAGTGCTGACGTTCACAGGTGCTGCGGCGTATGTCCTCAGGTGCTGCGGCGTATGGAGGATATCGCTCCGGAGGACATCGATCAAGCACGGGGTCTGCCGGGGCTAGGCGGGGTAGGCATGGGTTGAAACTTAGGCAGAGAGCTGCAAGCTGCAGGTTCCACGATAAGGTTTCTGGAAGGGCGTCTTCCCGCCTCCTGGATCCTGTTCTTCTGCGGGCATGAAACTATGTGAAGCTTCCATTAGCATTGGCCCCGTTGAAAGAGTGTCGTTGCAGCGCAGGAGGGTGCCCGTTCTAGCAACTGCCTGGCAGCTCCTGCTCGCAGCTCTGAGTAGACGATATCGCCTTTTCACCGTTGCACCAGATTTGTTGTAGCAGCAAAAAACAAACGATGTAGTTGTGGCAAGAATGCTGTTCGAGATGCTCTTCGGAATGTGTGACCCGTTTCGTTTGCCTTTACCGTAGCCACTTTTGGCATGTGTCAAGCAGTGTAGTTCTCTATGGCCCAACGGGCAGGTATTCCCCATTTTCCATGCCGAGGGGTATTCGCTGTCGAAACAATGCGCACGTTCTGTGAACTTGCACCTGCGATAGGTTTTTCATGCCAATGTCGGATTTCGCCTGTCGATTCACTCTTAAATGCCCGTAGAAGCATGTATTTTAGCAATAGTCACCTCCGATCTGGGATTTTACCAAGGCCTGACGAATGATGCGCGGGACTATTTCTATGGCGGCCGCGTGGTGGACCCCAGGACGAGGAGCCAGGTGCAACGGGGGAACCAAGGCGTCAGGTGGAGCGCCATCACGGGGACGCCAGCCGCGGCCCCGTGGGCGCGGAGCGTGACGAAGATGTGTTGGGTAGTAGGGGACATGGATACGAAGGTGGCAGTGGCGGCGGCGGCGGCTTCCGCAGCGGAAGCAGCACTCTGTGGGGCACCTCTGTCGGAGCTGAGGTTGTCAGCCCCTCTTCCGGTTCCGGCATGTCGGACATGACCGGAATCATGGATGATGCGCACGCGGCGGAGTGGTCTCCTGCTCAGACTGCCGAGCTGGCGGCCAAGGGCATCACGCTAGGCAGTGAGGCGCAGGTGCGAGTCACCTGAGTTCCTTCACACCATTAGGCTCCAAACGGATGAGCTCACTGCCGATTGTATTGCCGTTATATCTGCCCCACAAGTGCTGCTGGACTGTTGCGTATACGTTTCTGGCTCCGGGCGTCCCGTATAGGGTGCATTGCATTGCGCTGAGCCCCGCCTTGTGTGCAAGCAGAGGTTGCAGCCGTGTCTTCAGGTTTGCGGTCTATGTATCCTATGTCGACTGGCGGGTGGCCCCTCCCAGTCGCCCCACTGCCACATTGCGACTGCAGGTCCGGGAGGTGGAGCAGCTCATCAGCGGTGGAACCGCCAACACCGGAGATATGCTGTCGCACCCGGAGCGCTTCGGAGGCCATAGCGACGCCCCAGGGACCTTCCCGTCGCCACCGCCGCGCTACCGGGGCCACCTGGCCGCTGACCAGCATACCGCCACAGTGATGGGTTCCCAGGGAGCGGTGAGGAAGTAGGGGCCTGTCAGGGCGCCGGGCCGTCGATTTCGGATGTGAAGTTAGGTGCCTCGCTGGCCGTAGCTGCCATGCTGGGCAGCTGGGCGTGTTGTAAACCCATGCTAGTAGCGACTGACGTTCACACGGCAAGCTGCAGATCTGTGAGCTGTTGTGAAATCTTGTCGAAAAAGAATAGTCAGGGAGGGTCCATCGCTGTCAGCAAACTGGTGTGACCAGGGTTCCACCTGCACCTGCAAGCATATTCAAGCGTATGCCCGGATCCCCGCCAGCAACTTGGCGCTGCTCGTTGGTTATGCAGGACTTCGCTCTCCCCCCAGGCAAGAACGCTTCACGTACTGGGATGCATTCACCACAGAACCATCTATTGGCACATCATGCAGGGCCCCACACGGCCCTTGGTTTCCACCGCCTCCCGCAGGTACGTGCCGTAGAGGCGGCCATCAGCCTGTCGACCCACTCTACCAGCTCTGCGGCAGGCAGCGTCGCCGGCAGTGCGGAAAGCAGCGGCGAAGGCAGTGCCGGAAATGCGATTCCGGCTGCAGGTCACCCAGGCGAACACGACTCTAGTGGGTCCCGCGGAGAAGTAAACCCTGGGGGGATTGCCGGCGCCGCGGCGGTGATGGGCAGCAAGGCGGCGCGCTCCCTGGAGGGCGTTGTGGACGTGGCTCGGACCACGGCAAGGAGCGCTGGCCAGATGCTTGGGTGAGATCTGGCGCAGGGAATTAGATGCTCGCGTGGAAAGCTCTCGACGGGCAATGTCCTATGATACCACGATGCCATGGGACATGCTGTCGTGCTGGATGGGGAGCAGTGCAGGACTCGATGTCTGGTGGGCGTTGACATATTTCGGCTTTGTCTACGGCGCTTAGTGTCACGGCACGAAGAGAAGCTGGGAGGCGGGGGCTGCGGCTTTTTGTTGAAGACCAGTCCCGCGCCGCCATGGCTTCCTACAACGCAGGAACGCCGCACGACACCTGACGGAGGAGGATGGGTCCAAGGAGAGAAAAGTTGGCACAACGTCTGCGGCGGCGGAGCCGACCGACAACACTCCTGCGCCATAGCCGTCGCTAGCCTCCTTGGCATTCCGGCATTATGTCGGTTACGACCAGGCGCAATGTGTGTCCGTGTTGCACGCACACACGTGGGCTGCAGTGCTAGAGTAGTCATGGTTCAGCTTCTGTACGAGATGTGCTGTCGCATGTCCAATAGAATAGTTACATGCAGTCCGGAACATTTTGCTCTCTTACGGCGGTTTGTTGTCAGCACATTGCCACGTAAGTTGCTTGCAGTTGAAAGAGTGGCGGGTAGCAAAGCGTGTGTACGGCAGTGGCAGTTGCGCCGCTGCCCTTAAGTCAAGCAATGCAGCAGGGCAGTCAGGAGCCGAGCAGGCGAAGGGAGGAGAGGACACGGGGGCCTATCCAACGGGGCGGCAGGGTTCGCTACTGAAAATGCAGCCAGCCGCTGCCGGTACAACGAATGACGGACGGTGAAACTTAAGGCTATAAGGGTTGCCGTATGTACAGGACCTGCATCCGAGCTAGCGTACCAGCCAGCTGATCCGTGTTGTCACACGCGCACTGTGTAGCACACTAAACGGAACTCCATAAAATGTGTAAGATGGATGTGAAGAGGTGAACATACTGCTGCGTCAATGCGGTTTGAGCTAGCCATAAACAGACTACGCAACGGACCGGTAGCCCTTCGCTCCGTTCCACAGTTCATGTCCGCGCTAGAGCCATGCCCACGACCTCATTCGCCTGAGCACGAAGGCGCAGCTGCTTTCCACAATCCATTCGACCGAACCGACGCCGCCAAAGCCCTTGTGTGTGGACCACAACCCTTTCAAGAGCACCATTTTCGACGCTTGGTGCCCCTTCCCATCTCTCGGTGCTCAAACCCTACCCCCCTCCTCGGCGACAGTCCATGGCCGCACATCCCACATAGTGTCAGTGGAGGGACACCTTGCTCATCTACCCTGCCAGGGACAGCGCCAGCCGGGGGCACACGCCTAGTGTACTCTGCTTGTAAGCGATCGAATGACTTCACCGCGGGGTAATCCGCAGCACTACAGACTCCGGTCGGAGCGTCAGAAGCGGCTTGGGCTTAGGGAAGGACGCCGGTAGGACCCCGGCTACCGCGGCTGCATCCACAGCCGCATGTTGCGCTTGTTGCAGCGTCTGAGGCGGCAGCGTAAGGTCGTAACGCTGCAGGACTGCGGCCAGCACCAGCATCCCTTCCATCATTGCAAAGCCGGTGCCGATGCAATTGCGTGGCCCGCCGCCAAAGGGCAAATAGGCTCCATTGGGGCCCAGGTTGCTCATAAGGCTCATGTAACCCTGATAACCCTCCCTGGAGGAGGACGGGGGAGCAAGGCAAGCATTCATCAACCGCGATGACGTTGTGCTTCAGAGCAGCGGACGACGACTGGAAGGTTTGCCACCAGGTTCCGTCTAGCCAATTTAAGCCAGGACGGCAGCTACGGCATCCCGAGACGGCAGCCTAGCACCCGCACACCGTAGCCTGAAACTTTCATCAGGCAACCACCGCTACAATTCCGTCCATCCACGCGCCCCTACTATACGCCTGCTACATCATTGGTAGGTTTCACTGCTGCCCACGTGGGCTTGCTGAGGGGACAGGCACCACGGCTGCCACCGACCCGCAACGAAGCACATCCCGCAATATCCGCTCATCTCGCACCTGGTCTGTAGCTCCTGCCAGCGTTCCGGCAGGAAGACGTTGGGCTGGTCCCATACCGCCGCATCCCGGTGCATGACGAACGGCGACACAAGGACTGTCGTACCGGTGGGCAGGCTGTAGGGACCCAGCGTGGCGTCCACTTGTGCGCAGCGACCCACCATATAGGCCGGGCTGTACAGCCGCAGCGTCTCTAGCACGATGGACTCCAAGTAAGGCATGTCCCGTACACTGAGGCAATTTAGAGGAATTTAGAGGTGCGCGTCAGCACGTGCTTATTGAGGACTATCACCCTGTAGTGGCCTTCGCGTATACCGCGTTCCCCAGGGGAGTACTACTGACACAAGTTCCTCATCACAAGGCACGGATCATGTCCTGCTCGCGCGCACTCACCTGGCAGCTGTCGGCGCCACGCCCCGGCCGCATACCGACGCCACCTCTGCAGCCGCACGCGCCTGCACCTCGGGGTGCGCTGCCAGTAGCGCTGCCGCCCAGCCCAGCAGAATGGCGCTGGTCTCCTGCCCCGCCACCAGCAGCGTCATCAGCTCATCCCGCAGAGCCTGATCGCTCATTCCGGTGCCATCATCATCGCGCGACAGCAGCAGACTGGTCAACAAGTCAGAAGGAAGGGCGTCTGCGGCAGCAGTGGCGGTAGAGCCGCCGCCGCGGGGCCCGGCCGCCGCAGCTGCGGCTGCCGCTGCCGCAAGTGAACCAAACGCAGCATCGAGCTCCTCACGCCGCCTTGCGATCATGCCGTACACCACTCTGTCGAGCTGCTGTACGGCAGCGGCAAACTCTAGGTTGTCCCATGTGGGCAGCCACTCGGGGATGATGAAGCCGGTCGCGGCTCTGTGGGGCACGTAAGGGGACCAACATGCAATGCCCTGGGGCTCACGTGTCGCTGAAGCTTTGCTTTGGCTTGCGTCTGGTTTCGCTCACGTTCCGTTTAGATTTTCGGCGACAAACCTGTGCCGTCCTCAAAGGAAAGAAAGACCCTTAGCGTATGGCTGCGCGCGGAAACTTGCAAGCGGGTGATGTCCAGCGGTCGGTCAGGCAGCGCTCAAGGGCCCAACTTCCCCCAAACGACCCCTAAACAAAATCTGTCTAAGCAGCCGTACCGTTGCGTGAAGAACGTGAAAGCCTTCTCCACTGCCGCCACGATCTGTTGCGCTTCCTCACTGCCTGTACCTGAGGACGGTGATGGCGATGACTTTAAGGAGGATGCGAATAAAGGCGGTTCGCTCGCAGCCAGCCGCTGCTGGTCATGGTGTTGCTGCTTGGTGGTGACGAACCCAAACAGCGCCTCCAGCGTCACTCGCAGCGTCAGCTCGTTGAAATCCGCATACACGTCCCGAGTGCCGCCTGTGGGGTGCACCGGGCAGGCGGAGCGATGCCAGCTTCATCCAACCTTCCCCGGTACGTGACAGTACACGAGGCGCGTCCCGGCACTTGAGCAGTTTCCATGGAAGGGTCACTCAAAGAAGTGAAAGTTCCCCCCATCCGGTTATGCCAGCCAAGGATGACCCCCAAGGATCACCCGCCCTCGCAGCACGCAAATGCAGTGAGATGCCTAGACCATTCACCCGCCCACCCGCAGCTGTGCAGCCAAGTACTAGGATAGACGGCAAACCTACCTGCCACCCACTGGTTGTCCAGCATGTCGCATGTGGCCGCCACCATGGCCCCGGAGTACGCCTCCACAGCAGCCCGGCGGAACGCAGGGTTGGACAGCCGCCGCTGCCTCTGCCAGACCGGCCCATCGCTCACCAGCAGCCCATTCCCAGCCAGGCTGCTGCCAGGGAAAAACGCCGTACCCTCCTTGACGTACACCGACCCGGCTTGCTCCACTAGCACTGTACGCGCCGCTTCTCGTCCCGTCACGAGTACAACACGCTCACCGCCTAGCAGCAGGCCCACCAGCGGGCCGTACTGGGCAGTGGTGGAAGTAAGGAAGCCTAGGGGGTCGGAGAGGAGGGAAAGTGTTTGGTCGCCCTCCGGCCCGGGCGGGAAGTTCATGGGGGCCGGCTCCGATAGGCGCTGCAGACGCAACGCTACGCCGTTGGCGGCGGTGGCGGCGGCAGCTGTTGCAGCCGTCAGCTGCACGGCAGTGGCCTGCAGCAGACTAAACCAGAGGTCCAGTCGGAGGTCGCCGGAGGCTGCAGGTACGGCGTTGCTGCTGCCGCCGCCGGTGGTCCTATTACTGGACGTGGCAACATTTTTCTGCGCCACAGCTCTTAAGGAATACATGGCGGAGATTGGCGGTTGAGGCCGCGGGGCCACGGCGGGGGCTTCTACAGGTGGGTGAATGGCTACAGGCTGTGCTGCGTTGGCGTTGGCTCGCGTGACACCCGCACATGGCGTGCGTCCGGGGCCGCATCGACTCCAGGCTGGAATGGCGCCTACGGCCATGCTAAGCTGTCAACCAGTGTTGATGGGGCAGGGGGCAACCCATTAACTGTCGGCTTTGTTTGCTCGTCGCGGGACGCATGCGGTGCGATGCGCCCTGTAGCGTGCTGAGGCTTCACGGATAGGTTCACTGTCGCATTGCAGGAATGCGCTGATCATCTAATTCAATTCATAAGCAGAAGACGCACACGACCAGGAGTGTGAATCGCTGAGAGATCCAAGTTCTCTGTCAACTATGCAAATTGCGCTCCTGCATTGTCCACGACACGTATTGCAAAGACAATTTGTGGACATGACATTGCTCATTGACTTCATGTAGATATAGTAATGAAACCTGCATCTTTCCTGACTAAAGCGCAACTCAACGGCAAGCGGTATCGTACAGGATCCGGAGCACTGCTGGAGCGGATGCGAGTCTTCTAGTCCTTGTGGACTTTGCATGATTACGGTTTGATTTTTGAGGAGGCTACGCCGTGAGTAGCGGCTACATCAGGTGCGGCGCATAGTCCACCCGGCAAGCATAACATTGGCATATGCCGAAGCATGATCGTAAATTTTGAAACCATCTAATATGCAATCTGCAGGTGCTGCAATACCACCTGAAATATTACCTTTTTACATAACGTGAAGGACAAGAAAGATACTTTCGATAGGCCTCTTGGCCTGACGATTCACGCAACCCAGTGATCAGAAATCAGTGACGCTCTTTATGTTGTGACAAAATGAACGTTATTCACCATGCGACAGCTCCAGATGCAGCGTCAAGGCCCCAGCGCGTTGGCGTCCTGATCAATGTGACAGGTGTGCCTATGAAGACATCGCGCTGACCCTGTGCCCTTTGTCGAGTGGCATTTTCATGCTTATCCTTGTTAGCCTTGAATGCTGACGGTTAATTAGTCATCCCGATGATAGCGAACGGTGTCAAAAGCCGTTAGCCTGCAGTGAATTGGCGACCGATTATCGGCATAATTTAACTCACGTTTGCACCTGAGGGACCCAACCGCTGTCTGCTTGTGATCACCAGTGCCCGGGTAGTGTCAGCCTGCAAACCTATCGATTACCAAACGCGCTGAACCAAACTGGATGACATACGACAGGTTGGGCGCATACCCGCGCTGTCCGATTGGCGAAAGTGCAGACCGCTGTGGTCCCGTCAACCCTTGTCCTTGGGCACCTTGCAACTTGTCCGCGCCTGCGTCAACGAACGCGGCAGGTGCGCACATGTAGCTCCCAGCCCACTACGCCGTCGTACAACCTCCCCGAGTATGGAAACGGGGCCTCCACCTCCAGTGTGTCTGACCCAGCGGCCAGTACCTGGGATACTTCTCAACAACCCTCAACTTCGGGTCAGCAGACCCGGTCACCAAATGCGCCACGCCGTGTGTGCATTTTCGTTGAGCCGTCACCCTTTACCTACGTATCCGGCTACAAGAACCGCTTCACCACCATGATCAAGTACCTGGTGGAGGCGGGCTGCGAAGTGCTGGTCGTCACTACAGGTGCGTGCCTTAGGGGGTATCATACATCCGTTTGGACAAAACGCCTTGTATAGCATTTTTCGAACATGTGGTATTCCAAACAATAAGTGTCTGATTTGGGTCACACCAGATAGCCTTCTGGTCAATGTCATGACCACGTCATTATATGAGTTGCGGTGAATGACGTATGCGAACGCCGAGGAGCTCTAGGGGACACGTGTCCAGCTGGCCTCTGGTCTTTTCTCCCGACGTTCCCGCTCCGTCCTCATTCGGACATGTTTCGGGGCTTGGCCTTACATGCAGGCAAGGGCTTCACACTCCCAAGCGTGGACAGCTCAAGCTTCTGTGACCAGCCTGAGACGTTTTGTGGTGCGCGAGTGGTTTCGGCGCTTAGCTTTGGATGCCCCTGGTACCTGCAAGTGCCCCTCAGCTTCGCGCTGTCCCCGCGTATTTGGCGGGAGGTCAGGTACGCGGTCGATCCGGGGGATTGCGCCATTCGGACCAAAGTCCTCTGAAAGAGATCAGGAGTTATGCAACGTGGCGTGGAGGGGCTGACTCCGTCAGAAGTCTGCTCAGGAACTACCAGAGAGACCATTCGAATGACAGAAGAGGATGGAAGCGCTGACTTGACCTGACCTCACCTAACGCTCACGTGGCCACTGGCTCTTGCCGTGTCCTGTCTACTGTGATACCATTCCTTCGTGTCTCAATGCCATGGGCCTGATTTGCAGGGCTTTTATGTAATTGGTTTCCCTCCATTAACGGCTGAACCACGGGTCATTGCAATGGTTGGATGAATGTGGCCAGCGGCGCCTGTTACTGTTGGGAGGTTGCCGCCTCAACAGCTACTGCTGCCGTCCTTCCTCGTGCTATGTTGCCGCCCCACCGCCACCATCACCCGGGCTCCCGCAGGGACTTCCGGCCCGAACTCATCCACTGCTCCTCCCCAGGCGTTATGGTCTTTGCCGCAAAATTTTACGCCTGGCTGCTCAAGTTGCCGATTGTACTGTCGTATCACACGCACGTACCGTCATACCTTCCGCGGTACGGTATCCAGTGCCTGGTGCCCGCCATGTGGGGCTTCCTGCGCATCCTGCACGTCACGGCGCACCTGACCCTCACCGTCAGCCCCGCCATGGTGGACGAGCTAGTGGCGAACCGGGCGGTGAATGACCGCAAGCAGGTCCAGGTACGTTGACGTGAAGCGGATCGCACGCTGGGCATGTATCAAGGTGCATATAGGGACTTGGGGTCGGGAGGGCGCTGGGACGGGAAGCGTTGCTGCAAGGCGGCACACTGCGAGGACCGGGCCCTAGCGTAAAATTTCGCCATCGTCATGGTTCATAGGATTGGCTGTGGATGTTATTATCGCAGTCTTGGTGGGTTAGATGTCAGGGGAAACAGTTGCGCTGAGCATTATCACCCAACAGCACGTAGTGGGCACGACGTGCCCAAATGGCCGCGCTGTACCTCCTTTCCGTACGCCCTCTCCATTACCCCTACTGTTATTGTGTCCGTTCTTCTGTACATATTTTCCCCGCTTGTTCAATGCCTAGGTGTGGAAGAAGGGTGTCGACTCGGAGACCTTCCACCCTCGCTTCCGCTCCGAAGCCATGCGCACTCGCCTCACGGGCGGCCACCCCGAACGGCCCGTCATTGTGTACGTTGGGCGGCTGGGCTTTGAGAAGAACCTTTTCTTTCTGAGGGAGCTGCTGAATCGCAACCCAGGTGTCAGTTTGGCGTTTGTGGGCGACGGTCCCGCGCGCTCGGAGCTGCAAGCCACCTTCAAGGGCACACCTACTACCTTCTTGGGCATGTTGCATGTGAGGGCTGCAGTCCGGGAAGGGTCTTGATAGGGGGATAGAAGACTGGGGCCTGGAACGAAGCACTATCTCTCTCCAGCACTTCGGGAGGCGCCTGGAAATGGCGTTAATGAGTAAAGGGTGTGAAGGCGGGAGGGATGAATGGAGGGGTGAAGTCCAGAGTTCAGGCTTCATGGCCGTGGGCCGTGCCAGTCCTACATGCAGAGAGCTGGGCGAAGGAGGCAAACCGCACGTGCAGCCGTCTCTTGCTCGTGCCCCGGCCCCTTCATGATGAAGTGGGCAAACCATCCCGACCCTTGAACACCCCTTCCTCCCCTGAACACACCTCGTACCAGGGTGAGGACTTGTCCGCCGCTTACGCCTCCGCGGACATCTTCGTGATGCCCAGCGAGAGTGAGACGCTGGGTTTCGTGGTGCTGGAAGCCATGGCTTCGGAGCTGCCGGTGGTAGCAGTACGAGCTGGAGGCATCCCGGACATTATATGCCCCGAGGACAGCGGTACGTTCGGGAAGGGGAGTTAAGTAATCTGTGATGTCATGTGTCATCTGCTGGTTTAACCATCTAGGGCCCGGACATGGTGGACCTGGCAGCCAGGCTTACTATCCCATTGCAGACTGCATTGCTGGTTGTACTAATGGCCTCTAGGATCCTGCTTCAGCAGCGCACAGGAAGCCCAGTCAGGATACCGAGCAGCTTCAGCTTCGCTTGTAGGCCCTTACTGTCCGCCCTCAATCCCTTGTGGACCTCTCAAGCAGGCGTCACGGGCTTCCTGTACGAGCCGGCGGATGTGGACAAGGCTTCGGAGCTGATCGGAACTCTGGCAGCCAACCCTGAGCTGAGGTGATGCAGCAGCTGGATGTGCGATAGGGGTATTTGTCACTTTCCATGCTGGGTTCGGGGATCCTGTCAGCAGGGCCATTGTGGACAAGACTGATAGTGGTGGAATGTGGATAAGCGTTGCAATGTCGTGACGGACAGACTGATGGGGCGTTGGCCAGTTTTTTCAAACCTGCCCGTCCAGAGCGCCGCTTTCGACGTCGATGTGCAATGAAGAGGTATACCGCCCAGTTTCCAGGGCCGCAAGATGCACACGCCTGTCTTGGCAATGTAGTTTTGCTATGTACCCACTAACCCCTAACCCACCGTGCCTACCACTTACTCCCCTCTTCTTCTTCGTGCACAACAGGGCCCGTGTGGGTGCTCGCGCACGCCAGGAGGTGGCCAAATGGGACTGGCGGGCGGCCACCATGTACTTGCTGAACGTGCAGTACCCCATCGCCATGGCAGCGGCAGTGGCACAATACGGCAAGGCTCTGGGCTCTGTCGCCCAAGGTTTCCTTGACCAACAGCAGCAGCAGCTGACCCCAAGCCCGGCGTGAGAGGTGCGGCAGCGCCGACAACCTATTTTGGGTTCCGGGCGGCATTGCGGGGAGGCTGTAGGACGGCCGTAGGGGGTGCCACTGGTGGGGAATAACCCCGGGCCTCCCTGCCCAGTTCTTATGGTCATGGGCTGCAGGGACGTCTTTGCTCACATGGCGCATATGGCACAGCCCTGCAGTTGTGCAGCAGCTGGGTGATTCAGCGAGAGTATTGCATGTTGCATTAAGGGTTGCTTGCAGCGTGTTTCCCATCGCTCTTACCCTTCCATAACATTTCCTAAGCGAAGGGGACTGCCCACGTGTGAAGATCTTACGGTGGTGGCCGACATGTGATGAACATCGAGCAGTTGACTGGTATTGGCAGTAGGTGACTACTGAGTGGTTGTAGGGGTTGTGTGCACGAGGCATGCCCGTTGTGGCGCCTGTCGATTGCATTAAAGATGCGGTCTAAAGTGCATATCTTGTATGGGATGGCCAGCTGGTTGTGGGCCTGGGATGGACGTGGTTTGTACGGACTGGTATGGTGTGAACATGTGTCGTGGACCCGAAAAGGCAACGCATATGATATGCGTGCGTGCATCCAGGGTATTTGGTATAATCTATACCGGTGGCGCTTCCGGACCGGTAATTGCTGCCTGGGTGTCGTTACATGTAGTCCCGATGGACCTGGGAATTATGTCTGCAACTGGCTTAATGCATTCGAACGCGAGCCGTGCATCCCCATGGAGAGAGGGTTCGTGTATCATGGGCGTATTTCTCATTAGTGCGGCGGGTCACGGTGTGTGTGCGTGCTGCTCTGGTTGCTAAGCTTGCAAACCAGGCTTTGAACCCGAACGCAACAATTGCTCTTAAAGTGGGTAAATAGGGAAGATGAGCAAGCTGGACAACTGACAAAGGGTACACGGTGCCCGTTGGCCATCTTGTCACAAGGTTTTCCTCAACGATATCTGTAAGCCAGAAAACAATGCCGGGCTGGGCTGGACGCCACCAGAGCTAATTTCCCTTCGTTTGAGCATATTGCTCGCGAGATTCTACCACTCATGCAAGATGAAGGTGGCGGCCACCTATGCGGCCACCCCCTGCCGGCCTATGCGGCCGGCAGGGGGTTATCTGTCCCTGCCGGCAGGCTAGATGAAACAAAGATGCTTGAGCTTTTGGCTTTTAAGGAGCACGGCGCGCCGGGCGCGGGGTCCTTGGGCCGCTTGCATCCGGGTTTCCTGTGCCGCTCTCAACAGTCCGGGCATCGCCCATCAATGACCATACTGTTAAACCTGCCTGCAGCAATTCTGCCATGCGAGGAGGCCGAGGCTTCCTGTCGACGGCAATAATATTGCTGTCGCCAGACCTGTATATTCGTGGGGTTACGCACCAGAACTGGCCTAGCTCAAGACGAGGGTTGACGAGCGAATACGTATTTCTGTTCTGCATTAGCGTCTAGCCTTCCACCGCCCCTGGTAATTTTTAAAAAATCGCATGGCCGACAATAAGTTGCATATAACGCGTTATGGCTGGTTACAAACAAATTGCGGGATGCGAGGCGAAGTGAACTCTTACGTACGGCTAAAGTCGCAACTCGAAGCTCGCAACTCGCAAAATCTCGCCCATCTTTTTACGCGAATACGTACGTGATTCGCGCCTGTATGTTGTAAACAACTGCGCATTCGTGGCTTCCGTGTCTGCCGGCTATGGCCGATCGCAAGCGCAAATATGCTGAAGTGGCTTGCGGCTTGCGGCTTCGTCTGTCAGAGCAATGCAATGTGGCTGTTCATACACAAGCTCGCTCAGGCCTCATCTAGTAACAACGTGCAAGTTCGTATCTTATAACAAACTTACTTCATACACTTCTGTTGGGGTTGCTGAGAGCCCAACGGCCCAAAGGTCACAGCGACTGAGTGTTTTAAGGTCAACTGGAGAAGCATTATCTGCAAAGCTATAGCAGATGCATATCACGCTGCCAAGGCCTAAAGTGCAACGCCTCCGATCCTAAAGTGACCAATCAATTCTATTTGGAATGACGCTTGTCATCAGTCGAATTGTTCTCTTACCGATTCATCAGCTTCATCGAGGATTTCGCACACATGTGATTGTCCATGCACGGATGGTCGTACGGAAACATTTCCCCGGCTAAAAATGACCGGCAGCGTATTGATCAGCAGGTCGGCTCTTTGTCGCCTCACGTACAACCTTTCGGCACTTGAAGATGCAGTGCCTTGTAAGCAGTGGTGTTAGGGTCCCAGCGCTTACGCGCGCGCGTCGCGCGCACGCGCCGGCAGTAGGGAGGAGGACTGTGGTCCGTGTCGCCAACGTTGCAGCTATACCTGAGGCGCCATCGACAGATCGCTTCAAACGCAATGCGGTAAGACTTGGGCCTTGTTATCGACTTGGCATTGATATCTCCGTCTGATGACCTCTAGTGGTTTGTTCTGTCTTTGATGCGGCCCATGACATAATCTTAACGGAAATAACACCTGGCAATGCACTAAAGGACTTATGACTTCCTATCCGGGTGCTGTAACAGGGAAGGATGGGATGGTTGTAAATGCTTGGCCGTGCCGATTTGGCTCACCGCTGCGTTTCTTGTTGTCGCTTGCTGTATGTTTTCCAATTTCGGCAGGATGGCACCTATGACCTTTCGGCGCCTCCACCCTTCACCCTGCAAGACTTGCGCGCTGCCATCCCTGCCCAATGTTGGGAGAAGAACACATTCAAGTCCATGGCGCATATGGCCTTGGATGTTGGAATTGTGTTCGGCCTGGCTGCGGCTGCCTACACCATTAACCAGTGGTAGGAGGGACTTGCACTGCGAACAACATTCTTAGCGGCTATGTAAGCCCATCTACATGATAACCAATTATTTTTGTGCCCTTCAGGTGGCTGTGGCCTCTTTACTGGTTCGCCCAGGGTACTATGTTTTGGGCGCTGTTCGTTGTCGGTCACGACTGGTAAGTGGCTTCGCGACTCGGGCTGCTACAGAGCTTCCTGGAGATTTTTCCCATATTAGTTTGGGTGCATGGTTATGTCACCTTGCAGCTGTGAGCGAAAGAGATCCACGGTGTTGTCGTTCGCTGAAGTACAAATCCAGTGGTGTGCAGCTTCACTGAGGAGTTTCACCTTGAAAGCTTGCCGTCTTGATTGTACTCTGCCTGTGCCTCGTATGACAGTGCGTAGAGCCATGCTCGCGGATGTCGACAGGCTTTAGTTGGTACCTCGCCCCTTGCGCTGCTGCCCTTGTAGCGGCCACCAGAGCTTTTCGAACAACAAGGCCCTGAACGACTTCGTGGGTCATCTGACGCACTCATCAATTCTTGTGCCATACCATGGCTGGCGCATTAGCCACCGCACGCATCACGCCAACCACGGTCACGTCGAGAACGATGAGTCGTGGCACCCAGTCACCAAGAAACTCTACGACAAACTGGTAGGTCTCGCGGCATCTCGAACTACATACTGATGATCCAAACTCCTGTGTGGATAAGGGCCTGCACGCTACGTTACCCTCGCTGCGCAATTCAAAAAGAGTCGTAATCCCCCATGGCTTGGAAAGCCCCCGAATGCCAAAATGACACTTAACCCTCGTTGGACCTTTTGCACTGCTCAGGACTCCTGGGGTCGGGTTGGCCGCCTGTCCATGCCATGGGCTCTTTTCGCCTTCCCATTCTACTTGTGGAAGCGCAGCCCGGGCAAGGAGGGTAGCCACTACGACCCGGAGTGCGATTTGTTCACGGAGTCTGAGCGCAACCAGGTGGGCGGGAGAGAAACCGAAGCCGGGGTTAGCCTAATGAGTATCTGGCAATGGGCAGGTGAATGCCCAAACACGATACAAGCTCGTCAAATGAGCCGCGGTACGGGTCAACCGAGAGGTTTGCCGCCCGAAGCGCCTCTATATGAAATGTCCGTGCGCAACCGACTGCCTCCTTATTTGATTGTGGATGGAATGCATGCTTTCATCTAGGTCAGAGGCCGGGCCAATGGAGCAACTAGGGTTCGGGGCGGCAGCTAGGAAGCAACCTATTGAGTCAGTCCAGATGATAACGGTGGTGCATGCTATGTGTTGGGACATGGGTTTTCAGGTATGCTCTACGGTATAACCGAGGATTCACAAACCCAGGACGTCCGCCGACTAATGTTGTTCACTAACATGTAAACATTCCCGCAGGTCCTCACCACAAACGCCTACCTACTCGGAATGGTCGCGGTCCTCGTGGCGTGCACCGTCAAACTGGGCCCGCTAGCCATGTTGAACTTGTACTTTCTGCCATACTGGATCAACGTTGTATGGCTCGATGTCGTTACTTACCTGCACCACCACGGCAGTCACGATATGAATGAGAAGATGCCTTGGTACCGTGGCGAGGTAAGACTGGAGCGGATGAGGACCTGTGCCCATGCCGCCCGTGCGGATGTTACATTCCGATATATGCACGTCAGTATTCATGGGCTGAGGGCGAAAAGGTTTCGTGGTTGGCATGGTGGCTATGTTTTGTAGCATGCTTTGGATTCTGGGATGGAGGCAGCCAGATGTGACTATAGGATGAGGTGAGGGCGGCGAAGACGGCAGCGCTCACAGTCCTACATTTCATGTGCAATACTCATGGTTCGTCGTAATACTTTGTGACATTTGTATTTTACGCCCTACCGCTGTGGGTTGGCATGGCGCAGGAGTGGAGCTACCTGCGTGGTGGGCTTACGACCATTGACCGCGATTACGGTATCTTTAACAAGATCCACCATGACATCGGCACCCACGTCGTGCATCACCTATTTCCCCAGGTGCGTTGCGCGGGGCGAGTGAGCCATCTAAGTTCAGCTGCAGCAACTGTGCTGTGCCACCCCAGCGTTATGGATGCTATGCAAATACGCATCCTTCCCGCTTCTGACGTTCTGGCCTTGCTGTGGATATGGAACGGTAAGCATGTCATCGCCTGCGCTAAAGGCAACATGGTTTTGCGTGTGCCTGTGCGTCCTGCAGATCCCGCACTACAACCTCGAGGCGGCCACTGAGGCTGTCAAGCCCGTCATGGGGCCTTATTACCGTGAGCCTGTCAAGTCACCGGGCCCTCTGCCATTCCACCTGGTGGAGCCGTTGGTGCGCTCCTTCACTAAGGACCACTACGTTGCCGACACTGGCGACATCGTGTTCTACGAGACGGACCCCAAGTTCCCGTCGATCGGTTCCGCTGCCACTGCCAGTCCCAAGCAGTAATGGACTGGCTTTGGGGACTGGTAGTGCGCTAGCTGACGACCTCTAGCGTTAGGGGTGTTTCAGCTGGCGCGGAGTACAAAGGTTCAGAGGGCCATTCTGGCACGCCAATTGATAAATGTGCCGCTTTGGAAGGGCGGAGGTTTCATGTATTGGTTGTTCCTTTTAGCTAAGGGGAAAGACATCTCGTGTGCTGCTGGATATTGGTTGACTGCCGGAGCCGATAAAGCTGGGCTTTAGGATATAATGTGCTTGTCGGCGATGAGATGTGACATCAGCTGCGATGAGTGTGGACCTGCGTTAGCACTTCACGCCATCCCGGCTAAGCAGCAGCGGGGTTGGCCGTTGGGACGGCTTCGGGTGACTAAGCATGAGTCTCCCAAGTGAACACGGGTTCGCCTTGTTGGTGATCTGTACACGACCTTTGGTTTCTTGCCGCCAGGGGTGAGGTGCAGACGCGTGCGCAAGGTTCCGAGGGTTTGAGTGAGCGTGTGAATCCAAGGAATGACGTTTCCTTGTTCATTTCAAGACTCCACCATTTTCGGCCGAAGAAACGACAGAATTCAGCCAGAGACGTGTTTGTTTTGTATGGTGTACCATTCCTTTCATGTGTTCTATCGTGACTCAAAAGACCCATGTACACGTTTCAATGTTTTTTACGGCTTCCTTCGCTGTTTACCACTCGTTGTTTGTGTAGCGATGCATATTCAGGAATACTGAGCTAATTATGCATCATATGAGAATTTCTGGTTAAGCAGCCCCTCGCAGAAATGTGTCCGGTCGTACTTCGCGAATAAAGTGTTCGTACATCGTCCTAAAAATCAGGAGCGAATTTTGCCGCGCAGATGCGCGCGTGCGATTCACAAAATGCGCCTGTACAAGTGTATATAAATTTTCATGGCGGATGAGGACCACGTGCGCCAGCGCGTTGCGCAAGTGGGCATGTTGGCCATAGCCGCACGCGGCATGCAGGCTGGACTATTGCCTGGATGCTTTGCAGTAACTGAAAGCACCGAATGCCAACGTCCTAGCTTGCAACTCTGGGCTCGTGAAACCGCCGCGGAAGATGAAGCGCTGGCGAAGAGGCAGTTGTATGCAGCACCTTGTTCAGAGTAAAGTTAAATTACAAAGTTGCGCAAAGTATAACATACATAAACTTAATTAAACATAAGAACAGATAAGACGTTTAGAGCCTTGTCGGTGACATGGACGCCGCTGTTGGCTTGGAACAGCTATTTGCTGTGCATAGGGACGTGCCCGCGTTAGCCGTGTTGCAACAGCTCAGGATGGATTTCAGCCAGCAACAGCCTCAAGAGCTGCTGCACAACCACCGGGAATGTCTTCAGTTGGGCACGTGTAGTTTTGGTCGGCGGGGTCGAGCAACGTACGCAATGCGCACAGAAACCAAGGTGCAGCGTCTCTGTAACATCGCCAACATATCCGGTACGCGGTGGCAGGCTTGCCGAGCACGAAATGAAGGGGGGATCGCATCTCACCATCCAACTAAGCATGCATGTGCTCGGTTGAATGCTCGGTAGCGTGCGAGTTTACCCCTATCAGGATGTTTGTTTGCATATCCCTCCAAGCGAGAGGGCTTGCACCTATGCTGATGTTCGTTCCAAGAAATGAACTGAGGACTGATGCTACGGTGAAAGATTTGCACGTAAATTCGCCCGTGCAATAAAACGCCCTGTAACTCGCTTACGCTAATCTCACATTCCAATATGCCACTGCACTTTCCTCTCCAGCCTGGCCACATTCTCTTCCTCGCAAACGTACTTGGGCACCTTACAATCCAACACCATACGTGCTTTGGAAACGCGGGCAGCTGCTTCACAAGGACCCCCCTATTTTGTAGGTATACATTCTGTAATCGAAATGAATACACTCAGTACGTACACCTTGATCTTAAACGAACGTTATCAGTATTCGTGAAAATCATGTATCTATTCACATTACCGTAATTTTGTTACAATATATATATTAAAAATTTCGTGAACAAGTATGACGAGCACATGTATGATGCAAAGTGTATAAAAAATGGCGATGCTGTACCACAGCTTCTTAGACCAAGAAGATGGATTGCCAGCTAGCAGACCTTTCCGTCATGTATCATCAGCATCATCATGGCAGAGGAAGACGGCCCATGTGCCCCATCATCAAATCCTTGTCCATGTCAACTTCATCACGGGCCCATGTTCATCAGCGCATCATGCCGTGCGAGGACCATCTCTTGCGACAGGACGTTGGACCTGCGAGGACGGGGATCGGCGAAGAGACTGCACTACGCCAAGACGTACAGACCGGCACTAGTAACACCAGCATATGTAGCGCAGGAACTTCCAGGCAGACTACCCTGATGCCGCTGCGCCGGATCTAAAGCCCTTGACATAACCCTTGCCATTGTAACATCCCTAAATTTGTAGAACCCTATAGCCCCCTGCCCCTTAATGAACGTGCTGCAGGCCTAACCCCATCGCAACCCGCCATGGTCACTGTCTACAGAGGCAGAAGAGCGGTGTAGAGCCACGGCGTCCCCAAGAGGCAAGCAGGGCCGTAACCTTGCAGCCGCCTTGTTGTCTCGTCCTGTAAGCCGCACAAATGTTACGTCTCCACCTTTGCCCTGCATTCATTCCCTGCAGATCAACACGCCACGGAGATCTCAAACGCCATCTCACGACGCAGCGCGTGCAACAACCTTGAAAGCAGCACTGACAACGCCACGCTAGAGTGCGCCCCTTGAATCCCAGAGCCCAACGTCCTAGGCCCGGAACCCCTTACCGGTTCGGTGTCGGGCTCCTTGCATCCGGCGAGCGGGCCAGCTCCCTGCCGCTATCCCTCCTGCCTTGATCTGGTGACCGTTCCCGGTCCCGGCCACGGTCGTCCCGGATTTCCCGGTCTCGAGTGTCGTTATTAACGTTGGGCGGCGGGGAGCGGCTACGGCTCACGGACCTGGGGGTAAAAAGAGCAAGTAATGATGGAAACAACAGAAGCGCTTTGAGCAGCAGGTGACACTTGACTCGGTCCGCAGGCACACCGCAGAAACGGTTGGCTGCGCGTTAGAAGGCATTACCCCGTTCAGAGGTCTCAGCCGTCCGTAGCCCACGCGTACCCCCTCCCTCGCATCTCACCTGTCCCGGCGAGGGCTGCGGCGCGGAGACCGGCTGCGGCCACGTCGCGGGCTGCGACTATGCCGTCGGCTGTCTCGGTCCCGGTCACGCTCCTTGCCCCGGTAGTCCCGGTCCCGGTCCCTGTCTCGGTAGTCCCGGTCCCGATCGCGGTAGTCCCGATCGCGGTCACGATAGTCCCGGTCACGACCTTTTAGCAGTGAAAAGGCCAGAACGCATATTGTTTCCTGCTACCTCTCGGCCAGTTCATTACCAACAGGTTTAGGGGCATTTAAAGTAGGCATGCCTGCATTCATGTTGGTCACTGCAGGAATGTACTGGGAAGTACATCCTTGCAAGGAAATGCTAAGGACAGCACGTATGTAGCTTTTAATGGCAAGAGGCTATCCTATTACAGCACAATTTGCATCCACACTTTGCCCGCTGATTCACTCACCGTAGTCGTAGTCCCGGTATCCCCGGTCCCGGTGGTCCCGATCATAGCCGCCGCCGCGGCTACTTCCATAGCCGCCCCCACTGCCGCTGTGGTAACCACCGCTGCCCCCATTGCGGTAGTCTTCCGGCCGCTTCCGGCCGTGTTGGGCAAATTGGACCGAAATCTGTGAACAAAGACAAGGTACGATGGTAGTGGCGGTGCACATGGCAGATTAATCAACCACGGATGTGATCGCCTCATGTCAGCGTTTCTGCCCCCTCATTGCTGCTTTGCAGAAGCAACTCAGGTGGTACGCTTTACACACTCATGAGTTGCCACGCAGTAGATGTCCACGAAGGACAGAAAACAAGGAAAGGTAAACCTTTCGTGGTTTATGCATTGATGCCACGCCTGATAGTGCGAAGGCCAATTATTCACTTGTGCCAGAAGCCACAGATGGAAAGCTTGATTTAGCATTTCCTGTACCTGAACACTCCGTCACCGGCCCTTCCCGCGCACTCGCCTCTCCAATTTCCATCATGGCCCCGGACATACCCCTCCATCTCGTGCATGCAATTCCGCTACGGCTCGCAGCCCTGGCTTTCTTCCCTGTCACCGAAACTCCGTATCATCCCACAGGCCAGCGGCACGCTTTTCTGCCGGCGCAACAGCAAGGCTAGCCCGCCTCGACAAACGCGTCGGTTGAATTATATCCCCGGATGACCCCAAACGCACCACGCGTCCTGCTAAAGTGGACCCGTCCAGCGAGTGGCGCGCCTCCTCCGCATCCTTGGGGTCAGAGAACTCGACAAACCCTAAGCCCCGAGGATCCCTGCAGCAAGCAAGGATTTGACAAGCAATCGACCAGCCGGATAGGGGCGTACGTGTGAAGGGCAATCTAGTGGCAGGGATAAGGGCATGACAACTGACCTTCACGGTCTCCAATTTCAGCAAGGGACACAAGACAAGGGACGCCAAATGAAGTGGCAAGCACGCGGCCACCTTAAACTTTTGTACGCCGTACAAAACAGGTTGCGGGGCTGAGGCCGCCGGGCCGAGGTCCGCCCGGATAACTTTAAAACTCAACATGGAAGTCAGAGATGCAATTGACATTCGAAACACCTGGGGTGGGCTGGAAAAAGTTACCATTAGGCCGACCTTTCAGTACCGGTAAGACTTTCTAGGCAGGTGCTTTGAGGATCAACTCCTTAGATTGTACTTGTCGAAAGCAACAATCATTGGTTGACGGTCACAGACAGACGGGTCAGAGCGGGTTCAAAACAGTCCTACCCTGTGTAAAAGTCCTTCGGCAAATAGATGTCCCGAATGGGCCCGAACCGCTCTGTTGTATGGCGTAAGTCATCAGCACTGCATGCATGATACAAAGGAAAGAGTCAAACTGGAGCGAAAGCCAACAACAACTTTGGCGGCTATAACGGGCGATAGAGTGCCTCACGTCGTGGTCTTTGACAGGTTACGAAACAAAAGGGATGTCCTGAGGTCCCTTTCACGCCGCATACCGCCAGTCGGGCGAGCTCTAGGACTATATGAGCGGGAACGACTTCGTGAACGGGGCATGAAGACTGCTAATCCCCCTTATGAATCACGGACGCTAATATGGGGTAAAACCATCAACGTGAAGGCTATGTTTTGCGATTTCTGTGCCTAAAAGTCGGCCGGGACTTAGGTTACCCCTGAGCGTCATGGTAGTTGGACGCTCGTATCACTCTGCATGGCCCCGCCCACCATGACGCGTTAAACCGGCCTGACCATATAGTTACTAACACGACGTGCTCGATCTGTACTTAATCTGAATTTATTGTGCGAGTTAACGGTTGTGTGGTTCCCGGCAGGGCAACAGCAATTCAGTGTGCTACTGTCGAATTAGAACTTCGTCGCGTAAATCACATATGATGCTGGGAGACTTTTTCACTTTAGGGCCACAGCAATGTCGGCCGGGACGGCCGGGCTGAGCGAGTGATGCGCCGTTACCCCGTGCGCTGTCAGAGCCAGTCGGTGACCAGCCACAACTGTTGCGTGTTCCCTGATCCTCTGGTCGACATGTCTTATGGTGTGGTTCCTGCCGGATGCTCTGTGCTGGATGGCTCTGCGCGGCTTCGGCAAGCCGACGACCCCGAGCTACACAGCCTGCTTTCGGTAAGCCATCGAGCTGACCACTGCCCCCACTTTGCATGGTGCTACACACCTCCCAGGACCCTCCTAGCGTCGCTCCCCTCTTACCTCATCTGGATCATGCAGAGACATGGGTACTAGGGTACCCCCTGTCCCACGACCTTAGTCCGGCTCCTTGCATAATCCACATGATTACCACCTTAATGTTAACAGGGAGCTCAGCGTCAGCGTTGCTTCTGCGTATGTACTCTCACTGGGGTTTTGTTATCGCCACTGGGCGCTCAGTGATCTACCTCCTCGACAGTCCCGAACACACTAGGTAAAAAAAACATGTACTCTACCGCATACGGACACGCTCGCGTATCATGTTGTATGGGGACTGGATGCACCGCCAAACCACGGCCGCCCGGCCTGGCCCGTGGCGTCTCCTCGTGCGCCCCGAGGCCGCCGTGGATTGCCGAAGGGGAATCCGCACGGCGGTGATACACATTCTGGCAGGAATACCCCTGCAATCGGAGCCCGGCCCGGGGGTCCCACCGGGACCTTCCTGCGACTGGACCTCACCTGACCCGCTTTGGGTCGTTGAAGCTGTTAATGGCCAGGCAGGAGCTGGGGTAGTGGTTAATGTCTGAAGGTTATGGCAGCCAGGGTAATTCCCGGCGTTGTCATCCCAAAGCCTTGCCTTTCAGCGTAATCAAAACAAGGCCAGTGCCGTGGCCCCAGCCCCAAACGGGCTAACACGCATGTCCCCGTTCCTTTACGCGGGAATTTCTACAGCCTCCGTCGCATTTACACCCATGTCACTGCAGAAGGACCGTGCGGACGGGAGGGACGGAGGGCTTCGGTTGGATGGGAATATGTCATCAGGCGGGGCAACAGGGGGAGGCGGTGGTGGTGGCGGCAGTACGGACAGCCGCGGCCAGCGGAGTTACGAAAGCCTGGATTACGAGGAGTACGATGACACGGTGTTTCGTGCGGACCAGGCAGCAAGCTCGTCCCTGGACAGCTTGCTGGTTAGCGCCAACAAATACTTGGTGTGCTTTGCCATCGGTGGGTCGTGGACAGGGTGGCTGGGCGGAAGCCAGGCAGGAGCTGGGCTGGCCCGAATGTGTGCTGTTCGGGGGGCTTGAAGGCTGTTCGGGGGGCTTGAAGGCTGTGCTGGATGATGACTACCGGATCACGACCGAGGGCAATGCGCGTTGTGGGCTGTGGGGCAGGGGCTCATGCGTGGGTCTGCGCGGTGCGGGACCCGAGCGGGGGTTCCGGACGTGCCTTGCATTTGCAGGGTAGAGTGGGTTTAGCCATGAATTCTCTTCAAGCGTAAGTGCTGAGCGCTGAGGACGTCGCTGGACGCAGGGGGCCTGCAGGGCCAAACGGGCTTCTCTGTGGTAGTGACACAGGTTGGCAAAGCCTGGTGCGTGCATGGCCATTAGGATTCTCGGGGGAAATTTCCCAAGTTGGCGAACAACATCAACCTCCGGCGTCCGAATAGCTTGGAGGACTTGAGCACTGAGCAGTGAGAGTCATGGGGCGCGGCGCCAAGAGGAAGAACGCACATGTAACGCGTCCATGCGGGGACATGAGGAACTTTGACACTTTGGCAGCCATTGCCACCACACCTGCCGCCACACATGGCGGCGATCACTGCCATCTTCGGTGCCTATGTTTTTCATGGAACCGACCTCAACCAAGGCAACCATCATCCCGCCCAGCACCTGCACTGTCCAAGTGGAAAACACAGCCTCAGTCGGCTGCCAGCAGCCGCAGCCGCAGTCAGCCGTCGTCGGTCGGTCGCAGCCTCAGTTGGTCGCCTGCCGCAAAATGCACATGCTTGCGGAGTTGTGATGGTGTGCAAGGCGTCTACTCTGCTGCCGCAAGGTGCAGCTGCATGCAGCCGCTGCACACGCACTCTACCAGGCTCCATTCCCCCTGCGCCTTTCGACGCCGCTCTCTCCTCCGATTGTCTGCCTCGCCTTCATGGTCTCTGCAGGCGTCGCCACGGCGCTGGCGGCCTTTGCCGTAAACCTGAGCGTGGAAAACATCAGCGGCTTCAAGTTTTGGGCAACACTGACCATCATGGAGGGTGGTAACCTGTTGGGCTCCTTCCTGGCGTACGTGGCCATGAATGCCGCGCTGGTGACGGCGTCGGTGGCCATCACGCTGTACGTGGGCCCGGCGGCGGCGGGCTCGGGCATACCAGACGTCAAGGTGCGGAGAAAGGGATGATGAAAGAGTCGGATGGACACAGGCATAAATGGAATTGTTACGGGTGGGGAGAGGAGCTCGGAGGCAGCGGCTGGTGTGGGAGAAGGATGGGGCCCGCCGGCGGGGGCGGGGAACGCCTGGCGTTACGTTTCGGTATGGGTGGCTGGGGAATCTTGGAGGAAAAGTCTAAGTCATGTTTCATGTGGGCAGGGCCGAATCCGGGGTTATGTAGCCAAGCGGCCCCAGTCCTCTTTTCCTGTTCAGACGTGGGTCGAAACCTGCAATTTGCGAAGCGGTGGCTGTGATGCGTGAGGGTATAGGCCAGGAGGATTGGGAAAAGGATGGATGTGGTCTGTCCCGAGGGGCATAAGGGTGGTGCGGTATCCTGGGGGGAAATAAGCGGGACGCCAAGTAGTTTGGCCAACCAGCGACCATGAAAGTGAGTATATTTGTGTGCAAAACTGTTCATATGGTTAAGGTCAGTGCAGGACATGAAACGGCGAACCCCACACCGGGGTCTTACGACTCAGGTGTAGTCCCTACCGCCGCATCTCAGCCGCGGCCCCTGTCCATTTTTATCCCGCCTCAGAGCGCAACACTGACCCCGTGTCCTCGTCGTAACTCCCCTCCTTTGTCCAACGCCGGTACCCCGGCTCGCGACCTCTTCCTTGTCTGGGCCCCACCGGTCCACATGTAGGCGTACCTTAACGGCGTGGATGTGCCGTACATCTTCCACTTTAACACCCTAGTTGCCAAAGTGGTGGGCGCCGTGGGCAGTGTGGCTGGTGGGCTTGCCATCGGAAAGGAGGGTCCGTTCGTGCATGCGGGCGCGGCCATTGCAGCGATTGTCAGCCAGGTGCGGGATGGGGATCAGCGTGAAGTTGGGGGCTTGGCGGGCGATGTGGTGGGGCCGTTACCGCCCGATTGCAGCTGGCCAAGCGGCGGCTCCGTGGGGCCCTGGGTGGTCGGGTAACAGCATGGTTGTGGTCCATGTGCCACCGTCAGAGCACGTGCCACCGCGCCCAGGGACCACTGAGGCGTGCATTGGCACGGCCTGGCAAGGTGATGGCGAGGCAACGCCGCCGTGTCTGGCTGCAGCTGATGCATGGCAACCCTCCTCGCACCATCCTTCCTCACATGGCCCAACCCGTGACCCCTACCCGGGTCCGCTTGCTGCTCGCCCCGCAACACCAGGGCGGCTCGGGCTCGGCGAGGCTGGGCTGGATGCGGCACTTTTGGAACGACCGCGACCGTTACGATATGGTGGCGTGTGGGACCGCCGCCGGTGTGGCCGCCGCCTTCCGCTCCCCGGTAGGCGGTGTGCTGTTTGCTCTGGAGGAGATGACCAGCTGGTGGAAGAACCAGATGCTGTGGCTAGCCTTCTTCACAACGGCAGGTCAGGCCGGGCCGGCTGGACCGCTTTGCGTGCCAGGGATGGGCTGGTTTGGGATGGTTGGGTGACGGAGAATGGAGGGGGGTGCCCAGGGTTTGCTGGGAGGGTTTGGGCTGCCGCAGGGCCAGTGTTTGGGACGTAGAGGGTCCCCTTTTTGAGGCACTTGGACTGCTACATGTTCACTGGATATGATCTTAGGCATGGTTGTGCAGAGGTAGCGAGGTCCTACAGTTTTGCTCGGGTTCCCAGGTGGGGTTGACTAGGATCCCTTGTCACCGCATGGCCGGACTCCTCATCGTTTCCATGATTCTTACTCCCCCACTCTCGTCCGCTGCCCTCCCGCCCTGTCCACCGACACCTGCGTATCCCCGCTGCAGTGGTTTCGGTGGCCATCCGGGTGCTGATGAAGGCGTGCAGCTCCAACGGCTGCGGCTTCTTTGGGAGCGGCGGATTCATTATTTTTGAAATCCAGGAGGGGCAGGACACGTATGAGTTTTTTGAGCTGTTGCCCATGCTGCTACTGGGGGTGCTGGGCGGGTTGCTGGGCTCAGGTGGGTGTTAGTTGGGGTCTGGGTGGGTTGGGGTGGAAGCAAGTGAAAGGATGACCTCGCACCGTTAGAGAATCGGGCACCCAGACAACAACAGCAAGGGTGTTCCGTACGGGCCTTCCCACCACGATAGCGGCAGTACCGGTTGCGGAATTCCACTAGCGTGCTGGTGGATGCAGCTGCCACAGCCTTCGTTTTCACACGCCTGCCTGCCACTAGGCCCCTCTCATCCTCATTACCCGCGCTACACCTTTTTCCTGGACACCATGAGCTGCACAAGGCCCTACCCACGCAACTCGATCGGGGCCCCCACGGTATGTACGTTATCCCTTCACCTCTTCCCTCCCACTCCCGTTTTTTTACTTCTGCCACGCTTCTACCGCTTCCGTCTTGCCCGGGTGCCTGCGTTTCCTAACCATATCCACCTGCCCCGCGGTCGGCCCCCTCCCCATCCCACATAGGCTTCATCGCCATGAATGCTCGTCTGAGCGAGTGGCGCAAGCGCAATCTGGCTCCGCTGGGTCGGCGAGGTCGGCTGCTGGAGGGCCTGGCCATCAGTGTGCTCACCTCCACACTATCCTTCATGGTGCCCCTGCTGGTCGCCTGTACGGCCTGCCCGCCAGGCTCAGAGGGCGCATGTCCGCGGACCGACAACCTGCACTCGGGCAACTTTGTCAAGTTTGGGTGCAGGTGCGCCGGTTACTACGGAGCAGGCGGGAGTTGTGTCTAGGTAGCCCAGCGGAGCGGTGTTTGGCAGCCGCCAGCAAGGCGATGCTTAGGGAATCCATGGGAAGGGATTTTTTTGTCGTTATTGCCATTTTGTTTTCTGCCATGCCGAAATCGAACTATGTACCGACCACACAGGTTTCGAGGGCTTTCCGTCGGGTTCCCCCTCGGTCCCGTACCTGACTGCGCACATTTGATCCGCACCACCACGCCTCCTTCCTCAGCCTCCACCTCCACGTCCACTCATTCCGTTCGTTTGGCAGGGACGTTGCGGGACGAGGAGCTTACAACGACCTGGCGACGTTGTTTTTCAACACACAGGACGACGCCATACGCAACCTGTTTTCATCCAAAACAAAGCGCGAATACACGGTGCGCGCAGGGCGCGGCGTGCACGGCACGATACCGTGCCTGGGACATACACCATCTGATAGCTTGTAAGAGAACATGGACGCGTCGCTGGCTAGGGCAACAATGGCCCTCGCTACATGGGGAATCCGCTACGGTCTTCACTCTACCCGATCCGAACAATCCTTACATGCATTGACTTCTGCGCACGTCTTATGCACGTCCTGGTTGGTTCCATTGTGTGCTTGCATACGTGTGCGAATCAACTAGTTGCTGAAATGGGTCCCTCACGCGTCATTCATCGTTCGTTGTCCGCTCGCGCGCACGTAGGTGTCCGCACTGCTCATCTTCTCGACCATCTTTTACTTCCTGGCCACGCTCACGTACGGCATCTTCGCACCCACGGGCCTCTTCGTGCCAAGCATCCTTTGCGGGGCGGCGTATGGCAGACTGGTACGGCGGGGCGCGTGCGGCACGGCTTCAGGCAGGAGGAAGCACGGCGATGGCGGGGCGGCGTGCGGCTCTTGCCCTCAACTCAGGGGTATACCATTGCAAAACCCATCGAGGCCAGGTCCCGCTAGCTGGCGGACGAGCTGCGCCACCTCAAGCAGCATGCTTATATTCTGCGTCACGTTACCCCTTTCTTTCCTCGGCTACATGCATTCCTGACGCCATACCCCGCCACGGGCTTGCTTGCGGGCCCTTGGCGGAGCGCACGCACCTGACTAAACCCGCGGCAAGCCTGGGGTCGTAACTTTGGATCCAGACTTCGGGCCTGCGCCGCGTCGGGCCCCCTTCCCTGCGCGCCTCATACGTCCAAGCATCTCAAGTTGCCCTTGCTTTTGGCCCTGCCTAGGCAACATCTCCCCTCTCCACTGACCTCACCACCATCCGCCTCCCCCTCCGTTCCACGTCCTTGCGTTTTTATGATTTCCAATTTCCGTTACCTTGTTTACCCGGCCGATCTCGTTCAACTAGGTGGGCATTTTCGTCGCGGACATGCATCCTGGGCACTACATCGATGAAGGCACCTACGCGTTGCTAGGCGCAGCGTCCTTCTTGGGTGGCGCTATGCGCCTGACAGTGTGCACGTGTGTCATGCTGCTGGAGCTCACCAATAACCTGGCGCTGCTGCCGCTCATCATGCTGGTGTTGCTGGTGGCAAAGGTAGGGTGGGCCGGGCAGGAGGTGTGGGGCAAAGGGCCAGGGTCTCAGGGCCGGATAGGGCACCGCTGATCCCTGTCACATGATGGCAGTGTCTCAGCGAGGAGGCCGGAACTGGGTAGGGAGGCCACAAGGGCAAGGAACGTGACCGCTTTTTCGCTCCCAGTGCCGCTGACAGTGCAGTACAGGGAAAGGCCAGCGCGCAGTACTCGTAAAAGCTTGTCGGAAAGGGCGCGCATGCGGACGTGGGGACGCATGGAAGTGGGTGGGTTATAGGGGAGGCTAGCCCTGGCATCCGTTATAGCATGCCTATGGCTGCCGCCGCGGCATAATTGTCACCCCTTCCAGTGTGCTTGTCTTCACGCGCATTTCGTCCTACCTACTCCCTGGCCCGCCTTGTTCTTGCTAGGCCGTGGGTGATGGCACCGGTATCAAGCCGGTGTACGAGGTGCAGATGTCGGTCAAGGGGCTGCCCTTTTTGCAGCCGCAGCCCGAGGCCTTCATGCGCCACATCACCGCCAAGGAGTGCTGCGGCCGGCCGCCCGTCACCTTCAGCAGGGTCGAGAAGGTGCGGTGTGCTGCTCTGTGACGAGATAAGGGGCTTGGGATCTGCATGAAGCTCGAGAAGGTCCGCAGGGTCGTTGGCCACGGGGTGCGGCCAAGGAAATAATAAGTTGTCCTCCATGTCCGCGCCCGCCCGCATCAAGTGCACAAATCTTAGTGTTGCCCGCACTCCATCCACTCCCTGGTATCCTGACACAAGACACGGCTGCCGCTCGGCTACCTTTCCGGCTCCACCGGTCCGTGGCGCTGCTGTTCATGCTGTCTCGCCAATCAGCCGAGCTGAGCCACCTGCAACCTACCCGCACAACTGTCCCTCCGCCCAGGTCCGGTCACTCGTAGAGACACTGCGCTCCAACCATCACAATGGCTTCCCTGTCATGGCCCACGGTGTGGATGGCGAGCGCCACATTTGTGGTGTCGTACTGCGTCAACAGTTGCTCACTCTGCTGGCCACTGGCAACCGCAGTATGCAAGCAACGCCGGCGATATCGGAAAACAGCAGTCGTGCAGCGCTGTCGTATAGGTAGGACAATCAGTTGGATGGATGAGACGGATGGGTTGGACGGGCAGCGCAGTGTGGGAGTTTATAGCGCCTTCCTTGCCTCCCAGGCTACAGGTCTGTTGGAGCCTCTTAGGAGGGCATTTCGGAAGGACAGCCAGGATATTCTCAGACGGCTTATGGCTGGTACCACCTGGCTGGCTGCCTGGGATCCACCTCCTACCTTTCTTTCCTGCCGCCTGTCCATATGAGACCTGTGACGTCTCTGGCACCTTGGCCAGCTTCACACACCATCAGCGGAATCCCTTCCCCTTGTGCAAATCGCTAAGTCCGGACACGTATCCTGGCCCTTGGTTCGTGCTTTTTGTACGGTGCTGCTGGGCCCTTTCCAGTGTGCCCGAGTTCTCCAAGCCCATGTCGGACCCGGTTCCCCGCTGCGACGAGGGAGTACTGGCACCCGGGGCGCTAAGCCCGGAGACGCTGGAAATGTACCTGGACCTAGGGCCCTTCCTCAACACTTCGTACCACGTCGTACAGGTACGCCGTATTGCACTGCGCTGTGCTGTGCTAGCGCTGAGCATCTTGGTGGCTTGGTTGTGTATCATGGCCGCAGCTATGTGACTGAAGATGCAGGGTTGCCATGTTGCCTACGTGACTGAAGATGCAGGTTTGGTCAACCTAGCCTGCTCTATCTCGACAGGATCCTGAGCAGCAGGCGGTGACCACATGTGCTTCGCATTCTTAGCTGTGGCACCTGTGGCTATGTTTTAAAAGGGGGTAGCGCACACGTAGGAGGCCAATGTCGCTGCGGCGGCTGATGATCCTGCACTCTTCTCACATCTTACTGCTGCTGCGGAGATACTGCTATATGCCCTTATGCCGTTCCTTCCCATGCTGTTGTCATTCTTGTCGTTTCTGCTAACCCAGGAGGACGCACCCCTGTCCAAGATTTATCAGCTGCTGCGGACGTTGGGGCTGCGCCATATTTGTGTCATCCCCAGGTGCGCTCTGGTGCCGGATATTCGTACTATCACCCCACGTCCCTAGGATTGACACCATATCTCAAAGCAGCATGCTGCTGCATCTTCGCGCGCTGCCCGTACCTTCGAGGCGCATGCAACAAAGGCAAACCAAGCACTCAGTCTTAATCTCGTCGTCGCCTCCCTCGGCGCACCTATGTGCAGGGCCCACGAGGTTGTAGGCATGATTACGCGGGCTGACCTGCTGCCTGATGCGTTGGAGCGCCGCTACAGCCACCTGCCTGGACACTACACCACGGACGGGCTCAACATCTCGTTGCATGGCGCTGCTGGTGCAGTAAACACCAATGTGGCGCCACCTGCAATTGCCTTGCCGGCGTCAGCTGGCACGCACAACACCGGATCCGGAACCAGCACTTTGGCGCCCGCAGCTGGGGCCTCGACCGCTGGTGCTCCCGGCGGGGGAACAGCCGGGACTGGCAGTTTGATAATGATAGGTTTAGGGTCTCCCGTACCATTCCAAGCAACAGCGTCCGGCCCGGGCGCCTGCACGGCTGCAAGCGGTGGAGGTGGAGGCCCCGGCGCTGCCGGCATGGCGTTGCCTTCCGGGCGGTTGCTGGGCGGACCAATCAGCTCGCTGCAGGCCCCAGCAGAGGTCGCGCAGGCCGGCAACAGTGGTGGCGGGGGAGGCAGCACCTCAGCCGGCCCTGCTGGGCACCTCAGCCGGCGGGGGGGAACCCGCAACACGGGTGTGACGAGCATAGTTGCGGCCGGTGCCTGCACCTCTAATACTACCTCACCGAATGGCTCGGGAGCTGCCGTGGACCGGTCCCTGCTCCGATAGGGCTTGCGGCGGTGAGCGATGTCTCCACGTAAAGGCTTTACGGCCCGCCGCCTCTTATCACATCTCTGCAGCATCACTGCACATTCATAGCTATGTGCTAGCAGTTTCCTATGCTATGTGGCTAAAATTTGAACGAGGAAATGGTATATGGGGTGGGTCGGCGTTGTAGGAAGACCGTGCATGTGCCATTTTGTCATGTGTTTGGGTGTATATTTCCTTGAAGAGCTTCGTCCTTGCGGGCCTGGTGGTGTAACTAAGGCCAGGGCAGATAGCCAATTGCCAGCAAGGCGCTGCCGTTGTGCGCTGTAGATAGGTCTCCAAGCCCCCTTTTGCTGGCCCAAATTCTAATAACTGTGGCTATTTGGCGCCTGGCGGTGCTGGGTCCTGCTGTGGCCAGGGGTTTGTGCCGAGCCCTTCTACCTGCCTACGCTGACGCTGCAGCCGTGCATGGTGTTTCCACCGGACTAAACATTGATACTACACGGATACCGGTTCTCGAACACGGGCGCAATGTTGTGAGTGCACTGCCGAGAAGTACAAGCAGTCAGATATGCAAGTTAGGACTTGGAACTGCGTGAGTAGTCTCAACATCAAATCGATGGCGCTGTCGCTAACGGGCCCAATGGTAACCTGCTGTATTGATGCCGGTATCCGGGCGTTCCAAAGCTAGCTGGCGCACAAGATTAAGCGGCATTGTAGCAAGGGCTTGTACAGCATGTGGCATATGAGAGGTATGTCAGCGGACAGCTTTGTTGATTCAGGGCATCAAGAACTTGGATTCTTGTCCGGACTGAACTGCGCTCAGGGGAATTAGAGCTCCAACATGAGATGTGTTAGGACTCGGCGGACCCTTACCCCGGGCGATCTCCACGCCATCGGGTGGATTCGCTGAGGGCATCTGGACCGGACTCGGGCAAATTTTGTCCTCCGAGATGAGGACGCTTGCGTGGGGTACTCATGTGGCAGGGGCTTTCCCGTGAGGCAAATATAGCTCGTGTGCGTTCGCATGAACATGCAATCATGAGAGCGCGCCAGATGAGGGGCGCAAAAGCGGATTTTCCGGACAGGCGTGCGGGGACGCATGTGAAGGCATCTGAGCTGCGGCCGGTGCCGCATTAGTCGCGTGCATAGCGCAGCAAGAGGGCAAGCCGGTGGTCGAGCTATTTGGCGGGTGGGACGCAGGCGATTGCGGTCCTCTCCCAGCCGGGATGTTGCTACCTGACACCTAACACCATACACATGGTGATATTTTTGGACGAACCAACTACGGGCCTTGATCCGATCATGGCCAATGGCCATGTCATCTATCATACCATGCGGAATTACGGTGCATATAACCATCCGCACTGTCTTGGGCCTTGACGATATTGCCCTGGCGTGGACCGGCAGATATGTTGACGTCGTCACATGGGGCCGTCACGTACCTGAACAGTTCGCTACTGTGGATGGAACCGTTCATGACGTCGTAGGAACTTAGGCGCGTCGGATGCGCCAGTGGTTACGTGATAGCTGACTGAAGTCGCGAATGGTCAAGCTTGCGTGTTGTAAGCGCAAGGCCGCATGGAAAGAATCGCGCCTGTAGCATTAAGCATGGGCAAGCGGCCTGCATCGTCTGCCCGCGCCAAGTGAAGGAACGCATTTACGATGCCAGCAGCTGCCAGAGTATTTCAGGATTGGCGAAAATGCAGGTCACGTGAACAACCGAGGGAGTATTGGACAAGGAGATGCTGATTCCATCGGAGGCTTGTCCAAGATTTGCAGGCTGCGATTGCTGAGTTAGCCTCCGTTACCAACGGTTCCGGGATATTGACGGCTCTGATGGACCCAGCGAACTTTGCAACGACGAGTGTTGGATTTATGACCTTGGCCATAGGATCTGTAGCTGTTTTCGTGGCCTTAGGTGTTAGGCCTTTCCGCTCGGGTTCTTCGAATTGGCACCGTTAAGCGCCATTGCTAATAGGCCTGTCGACTTTCATATGCATTGTTGCCAAATGTCAATAACATAGAATTTCAATTACCATTTTTCGAACTCTGTTAGAACTCTGTTAGATCCTGAATCAGTCGAAGTCGAGGGCAAGGATTGAAGAAGTAAGAAACGACTTCGTAGAAGGCTTCATTTCAGTTTGTATCACAAAGTGTAACCTGTCATGTTTGCATTAGTATTACAGACAGTGGAACATGCTGTCAAAGCGAAAAGCGAAGTCACTTCGCAGTCACGAATGAGTGGCCCAATTTTTGGTTGGCTAGTGACACTTAAAATTTATTTGAGGAACACTTTCATGATAAAGTAACTAGATGTATTTGAGGTCTTTAATACGCGTATTTCATTGATGTCATTTGCACCATGACCGGCTGCTGTTCGCCAATGTTTTACCACCGCCGTATAGTGATGCATGACTACAAAGTACAGAGATGACATAGAAGCATGAATTCGAGCTCTTACATGTAGGAAAATACAGGTATCCGTCGAATTAGGCAAAGTCCGTTGCACCGCTGGAGGAAACTTAGCGTCCGCATACAACGCCCACTGCTGCACTCGCGCTTGCAATCTCACACCTCGCACATCGCGCAACCTCGCCGACTCCGTTCAAAGCAGCGAACCTGGCTAGCCATGGCGCGCAAATGGGTCGAATCCCTGTACACGTCTGCACGCCCCTCCAAACGTTATGTCAAATTCAGCCCTGGGAACATATGACGCCAAACAACGAAACTTCCCTACACACCACGCATGCCCGTTTGCTACAAGCGCGAACGAAAACCCTAAAACCCTAAGTCCTGGCTCGCGACACATACGTGCATTGCTCTGGCTACTTTACTTGCCATGTTCACTCCATCGTACGGCCCCTTCTTCCTGTTCCTGACCCACGGCTTGCCCTTCGTCCCCACCCTCCACGAGGCTTACGAACCCCCCTTGGCCCTTGGCTTCCTCCCTGGCCCCTGCTGTGACTGTGTCTCCTGCCCCGGGCCCTTCCCCTTGCGCGTTGCCTTCCGCGCTCCTCAGCCAGCCATTCCACACCAGACCCAGAGGAGTCATCCAATCCACCTGCTGTTGCATCGCGGGCAGTTAGCTTCCCCAAAATGAGTGCATGTGTGTCCTCTGATATGCAGAACTTCTTGTCCTTCGTCCTCACAGGCACGTTGGCCATGATGAGGTCGTCGACCCGTGCTGCAGACAGAAGCATCTGGGTCTGGTCTGGGTTGACACTACTGCAATTAGCGGTTTAAGGTCCTGGGTTCGATTCCTGGGGAGACCCCCGAATTAGTCGGGAGCGCGAGATTATGGCTAGCTGCTGAGATGTGGAGTTGAGGTCACAGTTGATGGACCAGATTCGCACGCTGGATTGGTGGCGATTGCCGAACCCTCCGTCTCTTCGGGTGTTCGGGTGAATGGATGAGGAGGGGTCCCTGGATGCTGGATCCGCCGCCTTGGACTTACAGTTCGTATGGCGAAGTACAGTGTGGTAGTGGTGGAAGGTGCTATAAGGTGATAAATGATCTAGAACTGACAATGTGATAAAGCGGCCCAGAAGCCTCCCACTCTGTAACATTACAATTACATTACAGAAGCATCCTGCCGTCTCGATAGAAATGAAGATGAGAACCATCAGCATGGTACAGCCATCGGCCCTTCACGATTCGGGTCCCGG
This sequence comes from Volvox carteri f. nagariensis, assembly GCF_000143455.1. Taxonomy (NCBI): domain Eukaryota; kingdom Viridiplantae; phylum Chlorophyta; class Chlorophyceae; order Chlamydomonadales; family Volvocaceae; genus Volvox; species Volvox carteri. The sequence goes on along the minus strand of NW_003307582.1, from coordinate 483,090 downwards.
GCTCGAACTCCTTCTGGTCACCGTCTTTCCACTACGCTGTCCACATCACCCGACTCTCCTCCGTCAGTGCCATCTGTCTCAATCTCTGCCAAGGTGTCATACTGCGGGTATTGTGGGGTGGAATGTTAGGCAAAGCACATTGGAGTGAGGCAAACATGTACTTCAGGCACTCGAAATTTCATGTCATTGCGTACTTGCAGGTCAATCCCTTCACTTAGGCGGCTGTGGCTTGGCAAGATTATTATCCTCCACTCCGGTGTACAGAACCCCACAACTGTTGCGTCACATGATTGTAGCTTCAACACAGCACACGTGTATGGTGGGAGGTTGCTGTAATCGGTATCCACAAGAAAAAGATCACGGCGATGTAGGCCGAGCAAAGGTGCTGAAACGCGTGCCTCACCTTGCGCCTCAAAACTCAATTGGATAGGTAACCCCTAAACCAACCTACCAGGTACTCTGGCCACTCCAGTCCTCGTATGCCACAGCTTGTACAGGTGCCATCCAAGCACGACATCGCTGGATGCTGGGCGGGGCATTGCTCGGGGGCCTTGCACAGTGCTGCCTCGTACAGTGAGCCAGCAGTGAGCGTAGCTGGTAACGGCCGGACACTGTCTGAATGGCGGCGAAGCCTTTTGATGCTTGGGTGGAGTGGCAGGAGCTGACGCTTGCTTTGCACAGCAGATACCAGCCCCTCATAGTTGATGCACCTTACACAAACGCATACACTGCGTTGCTTTTCCTGTATGGACACATATAAAATGTAGGAAACAGTGTCTACACCAACAAAAAATGCCAATGCATAAGCGCAAGCAAGCATGTTCGCGTGTAAGCCTGACATACCTTGAAGGGCTTAATCCACTGCGGTTTTGCACCCCAGAAAACACCGTATGACACAGGTTTAGGGTCGTCGTACTTCAATGACCTGACATACTGCAAGTACAGCTGCTTGTAGCTCCGCTGGACGAACTTGCGCGGCAGGTATGACCGCACAGATGTGATGCACTGTTACCCTCACGTAGTCGTCGGCCCGTGGGCTGGCCTCGCTGTTCGCCAACCAGAAATTTCTAACAAAATGCAAAGTTTCCTCGCTGGTACGGTCACAGCGTTGTACGGTCACAGCGTTGTACCAGCCGGTAGGGTTCATATGGCTGTGTGTGTGACCCACTGATGACTTCCTCGTGACGGCGGGCGTGCAGCCTAATTACGGTTTGTTTTAAGCCTAATCGCTTATTCACAGCGGAAACAAGCCGCCCTTTAATTACTGCTTGACCTGCACACGATGCCAACAGCCAGGAAGGATAGTGGCACATGGCTGAAGGACATGCAACCGCCGGTATTACATCAGTGGCCCGAGGTGCAATTATACCTGACACAGCAGTAGCAACGGCACTCCAGCCAAGCTTCAGGTCCTTGCGTTGGCCACCGGTCCGCCGAGTACAGTCTAGGTATTCACGGACTGAGGTCGCGATGGCTTCGTTGACCTCAACGGACTGAAACGCCTTTGGCAGCCGGTCTTTGTTTTTACTGTTGCAAATGCCCTTCAGCAATTGCGCTAGCTCGTTTGGAGTGAGGTCGGCTACCTGCTGTAAAATGTTTTTTACCCTCTGAGAGGACATTTATGTTACACTGCAGGTACGCGTTTTACTTGTGGAGCTGTAGGTACAATGCAGACTACGATACTTTGTATGAGCAAAGCGCTCTTTATACAGTGAAACGCTTCGTTGCAGCATCTTAGGAAAATGCCGGCGAAGTGCGTAACGCCGGCGGTGGGGTAATTACGGGTAACGCCGGCGGTGGGCGAATTTGTAATGCCTAATGCGCCGCAGCGCACTTCTTTTGGCTTTTATTAACTTCATATTGCTTGAAGGTCGCGCATTTGCAGGATTCTGCCCGTGGGCGGGCCCAGTCTCGGGTATGTGAGATGAAAGCGCGTACTTTTGGACGTTGTTAGTCTGCCATCGGCAAACCTGTGACACTTAAGAAGCTATTATAAGTTTAAGGTACTTGTTTGCTCATTCATAAATGCGCTGCAGGCTTGTGTGGCAATGTCTCAGGGAAGCCCTCGCGAGCTGTTGTATCCGCATTCCAGCGTACGAAGTCTAGGCAACATGCATGACCCTGTTATATTCAGTGATACTTTTGTCATTATAAATTGTTTCGTGGAACGGCAGCCTCTGGCAAGAGCAACGCACTCGGTATGCTGTTACCGCCGGATGTTGCGGGCACAGGAAGCACACAGGATGTACGTTCCAATACGTCCCTATACGTTCACACATTATGGGTTCCCACTCCATGGCTCCAAGCCGTAAGCAATTGTTTGCTTCAAATTATGTTACAAATAGCGGGTTTTGGTAAGCGTTGTCCAGTAAGCGTACTTGTGCGCGTACTTCGGCATAACATGGACGTTGCTAGTCTGCCGTCGGCAAACCTACGTCACGTTTTCACACGCGTTGTGGCACCCAATAAGCTATTATAGATATAAGGGACCTGTTTGCTCATTTATATCAGCGCCGCGGGCTTGCGTAGCATTGTCGCAGTGGAGCCCTCGCGAGCTGTTGTATCCGCATTCCAGCGTACGAAGTCTACGCAAGATGCATGACCCTGCTCTATTGAGCGATGCCCAAAACATTATTCATGTTTACTGGAACGTTAGCCTCTGGCAAGAGCAACGCACTCGGTATGCTGTTACCGCCGGATGCGCGGGCGCAGGAACACAGTTGTTCCTAAGATCCAATACGTCCCTATACGTTCACACATTATGGGTTCCCACTCCATGGCTCCAAGCCGTAAGCAATTGTTTGCTTCAAATTATGTTACAAATAGCGGGTTTTGGTAAGCGTTGTCCAGTAAGCGTACTTGTGCGCGTACTTCGGCAAAGCATGGACGTGGTTAGTCTGCCGTCGGCAAACCTACGTGACGTTTTCACAAGCGTTGTGGCACCCAATAAGCTACTATAGATATAAGGGACCTGTGTGCTCATTCGTAAGAGCGCCGCGGGCTTGTGTAGCATTGTCGCAGGGGAGCCCTCGCGAGCTGTTGTATCCGCATTCCAGCGTACGAAGTCTACGCAAGATGCATGACCCGGACCTGTTTAACAATGACCATTTTATAAATGTTTCTTGGATTTTTAAGCTATGGCAGGCGCAACGCATTCGGTATGCTGTTACTGCAGTTGCCAGGGACGCGCGGCTGTTGCTGAAGTACGTTCCTATATATAAACCACAAATTATTGGTGCTTGCCTTGTGTGTGCACGAGGAGCAAAGGGTTTCCCACAAGAAGCACAAGCTGCCGCATGTGAACACAGGCAACTGCAGGGACCATGTGGAGTACATGTCCCTTGCAGAAGTGCGCAGGGAGCTGTCGAAGTTGAAGCTGCCTGCATCTAAGATCCCTGAGTACGCCCATGTGTGGGACAAGCCCCACCCCTGCGCCCTTGCCAGTCATAAGCAGCGGGGAAAGAAAAACACCGAGGAAGCTAGGGGGGTAGCACTGCCTTAAGCAGGTGGGCCTGGCATAGGTGGGCAAGGTGACGTGCTCGCTGGCAGCGCTGGTGCTGCTGGTGCTGCTGGTGCTGCTGAGGGTGCACCTGAAGATGGACACGACAACATACAAGGGGGTGGGGCGGGAAGGGTGGAGGAAAGGGGACGTCAAACAGCACCAGCCGCCAGGAGAAGTGCAGGGATGCAAAGCGGTGGGGGCACTGCTGGTGCTGGCGGGCGTGCCACTGGTGCTGGCAGGATCGGCACTGGCCATGGCGGCGGTGCAGCTGGCCCTGTGACTGGTGTACCTGGTGATGGCCAGGTAGGCACTGGCTATGGCGGCGGTGCAGCTGGTGCTGGTGGGGTTGCTGCTGGCATTGGCGGGGATGCCGCTGGCCATGGTGAAGGTGCTGCTCGTCTCGGGGCTGCTGCTTCAGTCGGCAGGTGCACCACAGGACAGGGCGCCAGCGCAATAGACGACGAAGACGAAGACAACAGCATGGATGAGTTGAACCCCGTCGACAGTGATGCCGAGCCGTCCATAGTGGCTGAGCCGTCAACGGCGCGCAACCCTGCTGGATTACGGGAGATGCAGCTAAGGGAGGGCGGTGCCACCTACGAACGTGCAACGGCTGCAGGTCAGTTAATTAGTGGCCAGGATCCAGTCATGTGCCTTGGCCAACCTGCTGATGATGTGAACCCTTGATGATATATGCTGCTTCATGTTTCTCTGTACATATGGGCAAGCCATTTCGCCCGCCAACATGCACCACTTGACCCTGATTTAAATATCCTGGGCAGACCATGCAACACATGCCCATTCATGCTTGCAGGTGATGGTCGGGTCGGCATGGGTGCTGAATCCCGGGGCTGTTTTGTGTCCACGCGGAGAATGTTGAATAACACCAGTTGGGATGAAAGGCTGGTTCCTATTGACCTAGAAACCACGATGGGGTCATTACTGAATTTCCTTGGGGAGCCGGTCACCGCATGGATGAATGCGCCACAGCATTTATTCCGGCGTCGTCAGACGACCTACATCAACGTCTGCAACGCTTTGGGGGCCCAGCCCCACCCTTCACTGTAAGTACACAGTTGGACAGTGTTACGAAGATTGTAAAGGATGCAAGGTTACATTCCGCTATTTCGCCATTCGAGTCATTGCAGCCAGACGGGAAGGCAGTATGGAACTTTGTTACTGGGGCCTGGGTCGGGGTAGTGTTTTCATGCGTGAACAATCAGCGGTGTTAAAGAGGTGGGTGCGTGGCATCAAAGGCCTCCTTGGGCATAACAACACACGCACGTTTGTATTTTTAGGCAATTTTACGACTGGCCAAGGCTTAAGTACTTCACGTATTCAGTTGTGCGTAGTTCCTAGTTTCTGAATGCGTTCGCCTGTAGCGATCCTGTTTGGGGTTCTTTGTTACCTGTGACCCACGGGTCAGATTGCCTGGAGTGACCCGAGTACGACCATATTTTCCACGTGATGTTATTTTTTACCGCGTACGTACCCTGTACGTCCATACATGCTTGGTCAGGAGGTCACAGTACAACAGTCTGCGGGAGCAAACGAAGAAGGTGGCTGACAGGTACCGTGGCGAGGCAGCTGCCTTCCGACAACAACACGAGGATATTATGAAGGTCCAGCAAAAGCTCCTATCTGCTGCCGAAGAGCTGCAGGGCGAAATGGACGCACTGTGGTCAGCTGCTGCCGTACGGGAGCAGTCAGCTGCGCAGTTAGAGCAGAAGGAAAAATTTGACGCGCACCAGCTATTCCGCCAGCAGTACGAGCTGGGCACCTCATTTACGTCAGAATCACGCGATGTTGAACCTTTCGCGCCGGCCTTCTTCACCACGGATGTGGTGAATGCAAGGACATTGCTGGAGGAGCGCATGCGGGAGTTGCCTGGGCCAGCAGATCAGCCAGGCGCGGCCATCACAGTCGCGGATGCTCCAGACCTTGCCAAGGATAGGGTTGCATGCAGGTGTGCGCAAGTGATGGATGAACTTATCGGTGTAGCGAAGCCGATGGGGTTCATCGATCGGACACCTCCGCCCACCCCTAACCCCAGCAAGACACGTGGACTGGGCAACACGGTGGACGGCAGCAGTGCTGCAAAAGCCGCTGAGGCGCTGGATGCGGCTGTGGACTGCCATGGTGAGGACAACGGCATTGGACAAGTTGCAGCGCATGATGGCTGTGCAGCTGCTGTGCTCCTTGAAAGTGCCTCGCTGCCATGTGGGTCGCCCACCGGGATGTTTGTTCCGTCTAGGCAGTTGGGTGCTAGCGAGCTTCAGGATTAGCTGGTGGCATTTGGTTTCCGTTTTGAGTGGCATCCTAATCGTCAGCTGCTGTTTGCTTTCCCGCCCAGTAGTGTTACATACACGATGCCATGTGTTTTGGTGAGGTGACACGCCTCACAAGTGTGCCCACCGCCGCGGTCGTACTCATGTTGGCGCGGGATCGTCGAAGGAAGACGTGATTTGTAGCAAACAGGCATGCGTGGTATCTAGGCAAGTTTCGTTGTTCCCAGGGCTGAATTTGACATAACGTTTGGAGGGGCGTGCAGACGTGTACAGGGATTCGACCCATTTGCGCGCCATGGCTAGCCAGGTTCGCTGCTTTGAACGGAGTCGGCGAGGTTGCGCGATGTGCGAGGTGTGAGATTGCAAGCGCGAGTGCAGCAGTGGGTGTTGTATGCGGACGCTAAGTTTCCTCCAGCGGTGCAACGGACTTTGCCTAATTCGACGGTTACCTGTATTTTCCTACATGTAAGAGCTCGAATTCATGCTTCTATGTCATCTCTGTACTTTGTAGTCATGCATCACTATACGGCGGTGGTAAAACGTTGACGAACAGCAGCCGGTCATGGTGCAAATGACATCAATGAAATACGCGTATTAAAGACCTCAAATACATCTAGTTACTTTATCATGAAAGTGTTCCTCAAATAAATTTTAAGTGTCACTAGCCAACCAAAAATTGGGCCACTCATTCGTGACTGCTACCCGTGATGAACCCTAAAACGTTATTGGTCGTTGTTCCCCTTGGCGTTCTTGCTCAAGTAGGCAGCGGCATCTCTTCGAAATTCGCTTAAGGACATGGAATTACCCAGTACCATGGAGAGGTTTGCCTCTTTCCCCGCTTTAGTGCTCGAGGCTGTGTGGTCCCGCCTCTCCTGTGCGGCACGCCGCAATCTTCGGGCAACATGCCGCGCTTTACGGCTCCGCATCGACACGGACCTGTTGCGAACCCTCGTGGCGGCGCCAAACGGTATCACAGCCCAGCGGCTATCGTCGCAACCGCCTCGCTTGCAGCTGCCCACAGAAGTGCTCCAAACACTGTTATGCGCAAGCCGCCCGGTGGATCGCGCACGCGAGCGAGCTGCTTGTGCGGCCAGCAGCCGATTTCATGAACCGAAAGCTGACGGCGGGGCCGAGCCTGCCTCGTCTCCGGATCCGTCATCTAGCTTGGCCTCGACAGCATCTCCGACCGGTCACCTTACCCCTGCAACCGCTGCTGCCTCCACTGTCGGCCGCTTCCGCAACCTGGACGCCCTCGTCCTCGCACCACACGCCGGCTGCACCGCTATGCCTAAGGCCTTCCTTTCCCCACCGCTTGCCCCACTGCTGGCGCCCTTCACAGCCGCTAGGGCCTCGCTATCCCATCTAGTTCTGCTGGACCCCCTGCCGGGACCGTCAGAGCGTGATATCGCCGCCATCGCCGCCTCCTTCCCCGCGCTGGTATCACTGCATTTGTTAGCCTCGCCAGGACACAGCACACTCCCGGCAGTGCCATCGCTGGGTGCATTGCGCTCATGTGCCCGCCTGCGTAGCCTCGCGTTGGACCTGGGCCGCAGCTCTGTACTCAGCGCGGGCTGTAGAGTCAGTCTTGGGCTGCTGACGCAGCTGACCCGCCTGGTTTTAGGGCTGGTGGACACCGAAGAGGATGAGCGGGACACCGCCGCTGTAACCGCTGGCGGCAACGGATTTTGCTGCTGCTGGGCCGCCCACGCCGGCACAGCACCGTGTTCGCAGGAGCGTCAGCACCCGCTGCAGCACCTCTGCCACCACCACCACCACCAGTTGTACGGGATGTGCTACTCGCCGCAGCAGCCGGTGTCGGTGTGTGCCCCAAAGCCGCAGGGCCTTGTGCCAGCAGCTGTTAACGAAGGCTGTGGAAGCTGTAGTCTTGTCACAGCGCAAACGGATAGCATGGTTGCGAGCTTCTATACATTGGCTCGCGCGAATTTGAGGTCGCTGGAGCTGCGGGTGATTTCTTTCGTGCCGTATCACCGACGACTGCTGCTTGCTGTCGCCGCCGGTGGCGCCGCTGGCAGGGCCAGTGGCTCCTGCTCCTGCTGTAAGTGCTGTGAGCGCGCCGCCTTGCCTGGCAGCGTCACCGGTGACAGCGGGCTGCAACACCTGTGCCTGAGGCTCATGCCATCACCACAGCACGCCGCCACGATGTTGACGTCTTCCGCCGCCGGCGGCAGCTCAGGCCTCGGGGGCTCCTTCGGTGGGTCCGGGCTTGGCGGCGGCTGCGGCGACTTTGGCACGCCGTCGGCCTCGCTTAGCTGTGGCCCGTTGGCGGTATGTGACACGGCGGCGGCGCCGGCGGCGGTGTTAGGCTGGGCACAACCTTCCGAGTCGGATCTGATGCTGGCGGTGCTGCCCACCCTCAATGTATTGCAGCATCTAGAGGTTCCGGAGCTGCTGCTCACAACAAGCAATCAGCTTAGATGCCTCTCTGCGCTGATACACCTGACGTCGCTTCGGATTGGTGGTGTTGTGGCGGCGGGTGTGGCTGTGAGGCCAACGATGCCGGTTGGCACCTCTACTACCCTAGCTGCTCCTGCCGCCAGTAGTGGTTGGCGCGGTGGCTCAGCAATTTTGCCCGGGCTCCGTTCCCTGGTGGTGGAGGCGGAGAGCCCCGCCTATGGCGGTGGGTCAGCGGTGGCGCCGTGGTGGTCGGTAGTGTGTCCCTCTTTGCGTACCCTCTCACTTACCCTGCAGTACGGCAACGCGCCGGGTGGACCAATGCCCAGCACCGGGCGACACGACACACAGCCTGCGGCGGAACAGCTGGCCGCCGCGCTGGCGCATTTGGAGGAAGTGCGGCTGATCGTGTGTGTAGCGGGCAGGACGGCGGCGGCACCGGCGGCACTGAGCTACGGAGTCATCGGCAGGGGTGGCGGCGCCGGCAGCGGCATACGCGGCGTGCAGCCGCTGCGGAAGGAACTGCCCGAGATTCTGCGGCGCTCCTGCAATGTACGGCACCTGGAGCTGCATGTCGCCGATCCAGCTGAGCTGTTGTCCTGCGTGCCAGAAGATATCCTATCTGCGGCAGCGGTAGAGCGGGCAGCTGCCGTGGCGACGGCAGTAGCGGACGGAAGCTTGGCCGGAGGACCCAGCAATGATGCGGCGTTGGTGCGAGTGACATCTGTTGAGACGCTCAAGCTGGTCACGGCTGCGGGCTGGGACGCGGCAGGATCGGAACTGACGGCAGGGTCGTCCTCTGCCGCTGAGGGCATTGAGGCTCTCTTTAGTCGCTTGGTGAGGGTCTTGGACAGAGCGAGACCCGCCCTAGGGTGTCTGTGTCTTTCCGTACCGGGGCTCTGGGTGGGTATTTCTGGTAGTGCCGTTAGGCAGGAGGACGCGTGGTGGGGCTGCGAGGACGGGCACAGGGCAAGGGCAGCGTCCGCTGCAGAGGGCCTGGCGCGAACGGCAGCAGCGCTGGGAACGCGGTTGTGCCTGTGTGGGCTACGGGCTGGTGAGCGGGCGGGGTTGATTAACGGCCTGGAGCAGCGCGGCGTGGGGTTGGCGGAGGGCCGGTGCCCGGGTTGCGTTCTGGAGAGGCCCATGCATGCTGTGGTCGGATGATGTTGCAGAGGGCTATTACGTGTTACTGGCTGTGGCTGGGGTTGTCCAGCACGCATAATCATCGTTGTTTTTTAGGTCGGCGTTGGGTCGGCGCTTGAGCAGCAGTTCTCTTAGGACTCCCGCTCGAGGAGGGCGCAGCGTCGAGATAGGAGACCGCTAAGAGGAGTTGGAACGTTTCCATCCTCACGAGGGGATGGTTGCCGAAGTTGTGGGATAGGAAGAGCGCAACCACGGAAAGCGGAAACAAGCCCTAACCGGAAACCGCCCTAAACATGTACGGTGTCAGGGTTTTAGGGTTTTAGGTTTTGCTCGAGACTGGAGAAAGGGCGCAATCATCCTTGCAGTCTTAATGCAAAGCGGGCCATGGAGGCGGATGACTACGGCAAATGCGGCAAACAAACAAGCGCGATCTCCATGTGTCAACTTGTCCTGGATGATTTGCCATCAAGCGCAAGTTCAGGGCAACGAAACCACAATAACAATCGGATGATTTGCGACAATGACTTTCCTTACACGACGACATTGGCCGCGCCGCCGTCGTCGCTGGCTGTTTTTACAATACAGCACCGGTAGGTGTGTATGTTGCGGATGTCACGCATACAGTCTCAGACACAAACCAAAGGAAAGACGGTAAATTTGACGCGACGCTAAAATGATGTGACACGGACCTGCGGAGTCAACGCGACAATTGTACGGGCCAGGGTTGTAGCCGGCGTACCTTAACAAGATGTGTATCGCGATACAGTTCTTGCCAGCCTTGCCGGCCAAGGAGCCCAGATATCAACATGGACACCACGGGGACTTCCCTGAAAGATAGCGATGGCAGCCAAAGCAATCTATTGATGTGGGCAAAAATATCGAGACGGCAGTAGAGGCCATACGAGGGTGCTTCACGGGGGCCGCCCACCCCCAAGGATACACTTGCATTCAAACATCCTGACCATAGGACAAGGATCCCCCGTCCTGTTCCATGGCCGAATAGGCCCGCCGCCGTAGTAATCTAGCTGATGTCAAACCGCGAGAAGGGGTAATGGGCTTTAGCGTCGGGTGGAAGATTAGCCTAACACGTGAATAGGTTTTTGAAGTTTTTAGGTTTAAATGAGCAGCAGGGTAGGCCGGCGTTAAGACAGATTATGGGAAATGCCACGGATGGCTTCCTGGTGAGCTTGGGAGAGCTCACCAGGTGAACATGGACCGCACGCATAACGTTTTTTCACGCCCCGTCCAAAACGGTAACATCGAAGCATACACATTTTCCCCCGTCGGTCTGGACAGCTAATTTATGAAGCAAAAATGCCGCGCGCGCAGAAAACGGAGGGTTGATAAAGATTGCCGCAGAAATGAGTCTGATGTAAACCAACGAACGGAATGAATTGACGTGTTGACACCTTGGAGTTGCAAGCTTGCAAGGAGCCAGTCAGGTCAAAATAAATGGTTGAAAACATTGCATTGTGAGTAGGTAAAGGACGTGGCCCTAACACCACGCGGCGTCCTGTAGGCTAATGGATGCACGTATGTCTGCGAATAACGTAATAAATCTAAACTGTGACACTATTACTATACATAATCACTTTCCAATATCAAGCTTGTCATGCTTGCTTCGTCTCCATCGCTCTATCTTGTCAGGTACGACAGCGCGAGGAGTCCCAGCCTGCCATGATGATGCCATTCAGACGGGTATCGTAGTGACTTTAACTTGACCTATGATGTTTCTACGTGACCACACAGTCTGCAGCTGACATATATTGTGTTTGACTTTCACGCAGATATCGCAAGCAAGCAACACGAACGCACGGTAATGACGAACTATTTCTGAGTAAATATACGAGAAAATGATTAAATCAAAATGCTACATGTTCGGGACAGATTACTTTGACGAGCACACACGCTGATAATTGACCATTGACAAGATACAGCAACACACCAGCGGGTCAAGTCATACAGTGGAGTATTGCAAGAGACGCCTTAAGGAAGTCTCTGTCCTTGGGAATCTGGACCGCGAGGATAAGCCAGCGAGCAAGCCTAAACCCGGAAGTCGTATGCGAGCTGGAATCAAGCTGATCGTACAAGCACCATGTGCGATAGGCTAGTAGCGTTGGGGTGAGTACCCTCTTCAGGGTGCTGCCCCCACACTTCGCGATGTACATATTGCACGCGGAACCATGTTTTCGGGGACCTTTCCAATAGGGGCCAATGCGCTCACCGCGGGGAAAGTGCATAAGAATAGGTGCATATCATTTTTTCTGTCTAGTACAGATGCCTCGCTACCCGTCAGATATATACGGCCCGTTTTCCAGGGCTGGCAGGAGCCACCGCCAAACAACTCGGAAAGATGACGCCGCACGAGGACGTTAAATACTCTCCGCTCCCGTTTAATCGAAGAGTGCAGCAGCAGCACCGTCAGGATCGAAAACAACCTGAAGGTACGGCAGACTGACCAGCCTGCGTCCGGCAGCAGGTGGAGCACTTAGGTTGTCAAAGTGTGCTCACTGTGTGCTCAAACAAAGTGTGGCGGTTGTCAAAGCCCCATCCGTGTTAATTGGCGAGTATAAATGCGTAAAGGCACTCAAGAGCTTTACAGTTCCTGTCCCGATGCGTGCGGTATGGGGTCTTCCCATGTGTATGAACGAAACTAACCTGCACAAGCAAGAACGCTGGACAGCCCGTCAAGCAGCGACATAAAGCGTGTTCTGATCGAAACAACTCCTCACTTACTGAAAGCTCTATTCCGCAAATCTGCCCGCCCTGGTCCGAGAACATGGGAAATCGTTATTCTTAAGATATTCGTTTCCTCCCTTGGATTGCTATCGCAGGAGGGCAACCTGGGTTCATGAAGAGCATGCAATTTCGAAAAAGGCCATCGAAATCGAACCATGCCCAGCAAACGTCAGGCGAACCGAAGTCAGCAGTGGCGAAATTACCAATCCAGGCTACGCGACCCTGTCGTCCCGACAGCTGCACCCGGAACGCATTCGGCCCTCGAAAGACAGCTATGGCCAACGTGCAGATATTCACCACTATTGCCTTCCTCACTATCCTTACGCACAGCATTTGCACTGCTACCCTTACAGGCACAAGTGCTCAAGAGCAGGTCTATACAGCGAGCGAGTCTTTTTTAATCCGCGTTCTCCACGAGGGTCGTAGGACAGGATTACATGGGAGGACAAAGCCATTGCGAACACTGACCAGCAGAAATCTTCTAGTATCTGAAGTTCCCTCCAGCCCAGCCTCGCACCAGAATTCCGGAGATCAATGGTGGCCGCCATCCCTAACCCAGGGCCCATCAGATCCTCTGAATACAGTCAACGCTACACCGCCACTGCAGCCGCCTAGTCCACAGCCGCCATCACCCAATCCTTCGCCACCCAGCCCTACACCGCCACTGCAGCCGCCTAGCCCACAGCCGCCATCACCCAATCCTTCGCCGCCCAGCCCTACACCGCCACTGCAGCCGCCTAGTCCACAGCCGCCATCACCGAATCCTTCGCCGCCCAGCCCTACACCGCCACTGCAGCCGCCTAGCCCACAGCCGCCATCACCGAATCCTTCGCCGCCCAGCCCTACACCGCCACTGCAGCCGCCTAGTCCACAGCCGCCGTCACCCAATCCTTCGCCGCCCAGCCCTACACCGCCACTGCAGCCGCCTAGCCCACAGCCGCCATCACCCAATCCTACGCCACCCAGCCCTACACCGCCACTGCAGCCGCCTAGTCCACAGCCGCCATCACCCAATCCTTCGCCACCCAGCCCTACACCGCCACTGCAGCCGCCTAGTCCACAGCCGCCATCACCCAATCCTTCGCCGCCCAGCCCTACACCGCCACTGCAGCCGCCTAGTCCACAGCCGCCATCACCCAATCCTTCGCCGCCCAGCCCTACACCGCCACTGCAGCCGCCTAGCCCACAGCCGCCATCACCCAATCCTTCGCCGCCCAGCCCTACACCGCCACTGCAGCCGCCTAGTCCACAGCCGCCATCACCCAATCCTTCGCCACCCAGCCCTACACCGCCACTGCAGCCGCCTAGTCCACAGCCGCCATCACCCAATCCTTCGCCACCCAGCCCTACACCGCCACTGCAGCCGCCTAGTCCACAGCCGCCATCACCCAATCCTTCGCCGCCCAGCCCTACACCGCCACTGCAGCCGCCTAGTCCACAGCCGCCATCACCCAATCCTTCGCCACCCAGCCCTACACCGCCACTGCAGCCGCCTAGTCCACAGCCGCCATCACCCAATCCTTCGCCGCCCAGCCCTACACCGCCACTGCAGCCGCCTAGCCCACAGCCGCCATCACCCAATCCTTCGCCACCCAGCCCTACGCCGCCACTGCAGCCGCCTAGCCCACAGCCGCCATCACCCAATCCTTCGCCGCCCAGCCCTACACCGCCACTGCAGCCGCCTAGTCCACAGCCGCCATCACCGAATCCTTCGCCGCCCAGCCCTACACCGCCACTGCAGCCGCCTAGTCCACAGCCGCCATCACCCAATCCTTCGCCGCCCAGCCCTACGCCGCCACTGCAGCCGCCTAGCCCACAGCCGCCATCACCCAATCCTTCGCCACCCAGCCCTACACCGCCACTGCAGCCGCCTAGCCCACAGCCGCCATCACCGAATCCTTCGCCGCCCAGCCCTACACCGCCACTGCAGCCGCCTAGTCCACAGCCGCCATCACCCAATCCTTCGCCGCCCAGCCCTACGCCGCCACTGCAGCCGCCTAGCCCACAGCCGCCATCACCCAATCCTTCGCCGCCCAGCCCTACACCGCCACTGCAGCCGCCTAGCCCACAGCCGCCATCACCCAATCCTTCGCCGCCCAGCCCTACACCGCCACTGCAGCCGCCTAGCCCACAGCCGCCATCACCCAATCCTTCGCCGCCCAGCCCTACACCGCCACTGCAGCCGCCTAGCCCACAGCCGCCATCACCCAATCCTTCGCCATCAAGCCCTACGCCGCCACTGCAGCCGCCTAGTCCACAGCCGCCATCACCCAATCCTTCGCCGCCCAGCCCTACACCGCCACTGCAGCCGCCTAGTCCACAGCCGCCATCACCCAATCCTACGCCGCCCAGCCCTACGCCGCCACTGCAGCCGCCTAGCCCACAGCCGCCATCACCCAATCCTTCGCCGCCCAGCCCTACACCCTTTTTGCCTCTGCTACCTTCTGAGTTTGTTTCGCCAGCGCTTTCTTTACCTTGGGCGCCACCTCCGCAATCCGAACCTACACTTGTGTTGGAATCGCCCGCCCAACCACCGCAGCTTCCTCCTCCTAGCCCAACGTCTCCCCCCTCAGTGCCACTGCAATTGCTTTCACCAGACTCAAGAGTACCGGATCCAGCACAACCCTCGCCAGCATATCCGCAGTCACCTTCTCTTCTTCCCGGCGCGTCTATTTCTCCACCTCAAATCCCTGACTTCCCACCCAGCATTGCATTATCCCCTGCGTCCCCGTTACCATCTGAACCGAGCTCGCCCTTATTTTCCTTCGCGCCGAGCCCAGCGCAAAACCCGCCTGTTCCATTAGTTGCACCGGTTCCGGCTCCTAGTCCCCCTTCTCCTCCATCGCAAATCCTGCCGGTGGGCTTCCAATCCGTGATGAGAGCTTGGGTGCCTGGGCTGCCCTCTTCGGCTCGGCTGCAGGTAGGGCGTTTGCGCTGTCCGTCCTTGCCTGGCTCTTCTTCCCTGTCACTTGTCGCTTCACGTTCACGCATCACCGTTAAGGGACTTGGTATGTAAGGGTGCGAGAGTTCCGTTCTCTGCTTTTCGATTCGTGTTTCCTCACGGTATTTGTTTAACTCTTTAGCATCTGTCTTCCCGTGCGCCAGGCCTAGCACTTGACGAACCCTTGTGAACCAAGGAACTGCCTTTCCTGTCCTCATCTCGCAGGCGATTTCAAGCAACATCGGCAAGTCCCTGGGCGTCAGCGGCGCATCCATCACGACAACCGTCGTGGCCGCCTTCCTGGGCACCATTTATCGCCTGGAAGGCACCGCAGGGACTGCTGGAGGTGCCACCGGAGGCAGGCGGCTGTCGCAGGCAGCGCTAGGTGCGACTTCACCCCTAACCTCCTCGAGACCCCCTCCCCTGGCCAACCAGACCCAGGCGCAGTGCACCCCCTGTACACCGGCCATCGCGTCTGCAATGGCAACTAGTTTGTGTGCCATGGCTTCACTCCAGAATTGCAGGTAGGCTACTGCGGAGGTTTGTATTAGGAAACACGCAATCTGTACACGGACTGTCCTCAAGCTCGCGGGTGCAGCATGGGAAAGGTGCTTAGTCGGTCAATGTGCTGGCCGCTCGGGGTGACCATTGAGCAGCAAACCTGGAGATATTCGTTCGTCATGATCTGACCGTATTCTCGTCTAGTAGCTGGCGAAGATCGGCCGCGACACCGGGGGCGGTTGCGTCAGTGATTACAATGCATCGCCGTCTGAACTTGGGTTCGCCCAGTGGGTTCGTGGGTGGGGTACCGTTGAAGCCGCCCAACCCTTGCCCATATCATCGGCCAATTGCGCTCGATCATGTGCAAAGGCGTGAGCCCTGCTATTCCCGCTTTGCCCTGGCCCGCCAGCCTTGTCACCGCAAACTGCATCAACGCCAGCACTGCCACGGAGTGGGTCTTTCCTTCGCTACCGCTTCGCACACTGTCGGTGGTAGCTTCGGACAAAGGCTGTACGGGCTACGTTGCGGCTATCATTGGGTACAAGGACACGACAAAGCAGGTTCGATGCGCTGCGGCTGATCCTTCCCTCTTTTTGAAGGGCTCGTCCTGGGCATATTTTTGACCTTATCCGCCATCTAAACTCCTGCAGCGGTCAGCTGGAGTCACTATCACTCGCCATCAGGCCTCTAACCTAAATTTCTAGATGGCAAATCACGGGTTCTATATTAGGCACGCCAGGTTTCAATTATGTGACATTGAAACCTAATATAGAACCCGTGATTTGCCACCTAGAAATGCCAGCCATACGTTTGCGCAGGCCATTTTCGAAAGGCGCAGACGTAGTTTCCGTTTATCCTATAGATGTCGTAGGTCCGCGTGGCGCATTTGCAGTGCTCAATCCCGCTGGGGCACAACGTATTCGCAATGCAGCGGGCAACAGGTTCAGTCCTAGCCTGTGG
Source organism: Volvox carteri f. nagariensis (assembly GCF_000143455.1). Lineage (NCBI taxonomy): Eukaryota > Viridiplantae > Chlorophyta > Chlorophyceae > Chlamydomonadales > Volvocaceae > Volvox > Volvox carteri. Next base: position 466,604 of record NW_003307582.1, on the reverse strand, counting down.
CACTGATGCCTGCTCTGACGTTCCTGATCCCCCCTGCCTGCACCTTTCATTTGGCCCCCAGGAGACCATCATGCAGGTCATGATGTCTGGAGCGGTAAGCCATTCTGTTGACTAGGGTGTTGTGCTGGCTGCAGAGCGACGGCAGCGCATTTTGGACCCAGTGTCAGTCAACCTGCTATTTCTTATAAACGACACTCTGCCATCTGTGCTTCGCATTCACAGGTCAACATCAGCAACGTGGGCAGGATAGCACCACCGTCGCCTTCTGACATAGCCATCTCGGCGCAGCTGCAAGTCGTTGTAGCCAATGAGCCCTCGGCATCCACTTCTACCAGTGAGTGTTGTCACGGGCTGAGTGACAGTACTGTGTGTGTTGCACATGAGTTGCGTTACCTTGCAAAGATGTTGCGGGCCCATACGAGCCGGAGACCCAAGGGCCAGCTGAAGGCTTTTCAAATAGGTAGATGTCGTAAAAACGCATAGCAGTGCGGCTGCTATTTGAGACCCGCCTTAGCCAGATACTGTGGATAAAATTCGCCAACTTTTACTGGCCATCCGCTACCATCACATGCTTCGTAGCCTAATCCACCCGAAGCCCGACAGGAAATCTGCATGTCTATATGCTGGACAGTCCAAAAGTATATCTTTTTCGTCTTCCACGGCTTGGAGCTTCAAAACGTGCAGATCCGGTGCCTTGCTATTATCGTCCGTAAACCCAGCGGGTAATCAATCCCACATATGAAAATGTACCCTCCCCAAAAAGTGAAACAGCTTGGACGCCCAATCATCTGCAAGTTTTCCCCTAACGCCGATTTGCCGGCCGATGCAGTTGCATCAAAGCTCGACGCCCCGCTTCGTGCGTCCTTCTCTTCTGCCATATCCGCACGGATTTGGACAAACAACCCGAACAACTAAGAGGGCATCCCTGCTTAAAGCCTTGTTTGGACTCAAAAGGCTTTCCTATCATGTTATCGTTCATATATAATTGGCTTGCAGGAGAGGGCCACGAAACCCCTCTCCTCTAACCTCAGCCAACGCAACTCTTTCGGCACCGTATTGAAGTCTTTCTTAAAGCCTACCTGGACAACATAATGGGCGAGCCCCGCTGTGGCAATGCACCTGCGTGACGTGCCGGTTGACGAAAAATGATGAATGGTGCCAAAGCCTACCCCGAAACCAGATGCCTACATAATATTCCCGGAATCTGGGTATGGTTTTCGTTCATACAGCGAGAACTTGTGCTCTTTGGAGCCCCGACCCAGTCCACCAAGCCGGATGTTAAGGTCCGTCCTAACAAACCACCGCAAAAACACGCCAACAATTTGCATCCGGCCACCACGTATCCATCTGCGTTCCTTCCTTTCCCCGGGCAGCATCCTCCATTCCCCTTGTCGTGGACAGTGGGCGCGTGGCGCAGGGCGTCGCCACAGCCATGGGTCTGCCGCCAGACAAGGTGAGTTGTAGCCGAGCCGGGTGGAAGGTACTTGCTTTGCATCAGTCGCGTCAGCAGCCGCAGCGATGTACCTGCAGGACGAGGCAGTCATTGCTCCATTTACATCCATTAGCGCCATTTGAAACTTTGCCCCTGCCGTTAACAGACCAGCGAGCCGGGACTGAGCACAAGCAGTTAATGTTCCAGCTATTCACGGCGTTGTTGTTCATGCTCCCTTTTCATTTACGCTCGTGCCCCCACTGCCATCCATCGCATCCCCCCCCCCACGACCGACAGACTCGCTTGCGACGCATGCCATGGTACCGGTATCTGTCCTTCACCATTTTACTTGCGCCTTTCTTGCCGTAGGTCTCCGTCACCATGGCGTTGCAGGAGTCCGTGTATGGCAATGGTGGCATCTCGGCTTCTCCCTCGCCCTCCGGTGTGCCTTCATCAACAGCGCAGGACAGCTGTGCCAATAAGTTCAGTTTCGGGACGCTGTGCGGCTCGGCAGCGGTGGGCGCTGTAGTCGGCCTCGCTGCAGGTGGGGTGCTGCTCCTTGCAGCTGTGGCTCTGCTTGGAGTGGGCCTCATATCCACTGGTGGCGGCCGAGTGCAACCCGTGCGAGCGGACACCGCCCACAGGAACCGCAACGTGCCCACGGTGACCTTACTGACGGCACCGCCGCCGCCGTTCACCAGGCACGGCGGGGGGCCCGGCTTACAGGTGCATGGGCGGCCATGGGTCCGAAGCCCGTACAGTGGTGTATCTTCGGTGCGCGGGGAGGCGATTGCCTTTGATGCCGCGCCATGGCGCACCAACTACGTTCAGCCGCAGAACCCAGGCTCGGTTGGCCCGAATTCGGGTCATCAGTCTGCGAGTATGGTGTCCCTTCCGGGGCCGTGGCGGGCACCGAACCACAGCAGTGTCGCAGCTGTGCAGCGGCGGGTGGCCACATATCATGCGGGCGTTCCAGCGGGTCCATTGCCTGTGCCGCAGCCGGCAGTGTCATTAAACGCTGCTTCTGCCGCTGCGAACCTTCACGGCTTGAGGAATTTGGGGAGCAGCCCTGTGTCGCTGCCGCCGGATTTCAACTCGCTCAACATGCCGGGCCGTGGCAACACTGGAGATCAGGTGGCGGTCGGTGGTGGGGAGCCGAGTGCGAGTGTGCGCGCGGTGGCCGCCGCCGCCACAGCACCACGGATACAGGAGAGCAACTTCGTAAATCGTCCAGGGGCATTTGGGTTGTTGCAATCTGCAGACCCTGCTTCGTCCATCGCTATTGGGCGAAGAGTCCCGTACAGCGGCCTTCAGGCAAGTAGCCCTGCAAATGCCGCCCGGGGCTCTGGCATCTATCGGGGAAGGTGAGGAACTTAACCGGCGCATGGTCATTAAAACAGCTGTACTTGGGAACTGCAATCAGCACAGCGTTTTGTATTGTCGTGTATCTCAATGTGTCGTCGCTCGTATGTGACTGGGCCCGTGGGCGTTGCATACTCCTGGTAAAAGAAGCGCCTTGGTGCCGAAGGTGGCTACTGCAGGGCCCAGACCACACACCACGCGCGCTGATCCTCTGCGGTCTGGCGCCCTGCGAATGATTAACAAAATATGGTAAGGCGGCCCTTCCACATAAGTATTGAATGCTATGACGTGCGAATCTCGGGTTCCGGAGTACTGCTGAAGTCGGGAGGCAGCTTTGCGGAAACTTTGGCCATGCATAGTTACCTGCATGAAAGGATCGGCAGGGTGTGTACTCGTGCATTATTGAAATCATCTTGTGAGCAGCCAGCCCCGGTGGCAGCGATATGCCAATGGCCGAAAGGTACGGCGCAGCCATGCGCTACATTGCAAACACTGCTCGTGCACGGTGGCCAGTGCATTTGCGGCCCTGGATAAACCAACGCATCGTGACAAACGTTGGGCGAAGGGCCATGTCCCTGGTGTTGTCGTGTTGTTGCCTGACAGATGCAAACTGAAGACGTCGAGGAGGCGTGCGATGAGTCGGCCAGCAATCTGGCCAATAATATTGCATTTACGTTAAGCAATCATTGGTCGATAACTCTTGACCTGCCTTCGCGGTTGTTTTATTTGGCCGTGGCTGAAGTCTTTGGCACGTGGTTTCAATTTCGGTGACTTTGGTGGCTCGGAACATCTACGTATAACCATTTGACATGCCGTGAAGCAGAGGGACACGTGTATACATATTTTTTGGTGAGGCATCCATGGACCTATCCCCTGCACATTGAAGCACAATGCTTTGACAGTTGTACCGCTACTGTCTGCAACTTCAGACGTATGTTTACGGAGCCCTGCTTAGCCCAATCTGCTGCAGCTCCTGACGGCGGAAACCCGTGGATGGAGCCTGGTGGGTTTACGCGCAACTGAGTATTCACCGCTAATATGTGACAGAGAGAGAGGTGTATATGTCCAATCGCCGCCTCTGTCACGTGTAGGCTAGATGTAGATGTACATAGACGAGTTGTTTGCCCGCATAGGATGAAGGTCTGGAGGTTGAGCATATAATTGCATTATGACGTTGCGGAGCTTTAAATTGTTGTATGCCATATCCTGGGTACTTGCCACTCCGTCCTTTCGCCTGAAGGATGCACAGGTCATTAGTTGAAAACCGTCTTTTCGCAGCATTCCATCCGGGAAATGAGGCGATTACTTTGGCAATAACCACAAGACTCAGCTCGGGCCCCCCCAAGCAGCCAAGTCACCATTGGCATATATTAGATAGTCGTGCTGTTACTGCGGGCTACTTGCCCATGTAGATGACTACTCGTATCTTTCGCAGCTCAAGCCTATGCAAATTTCGGGCACGAAATTTTTGGACGATGCCGACAATTTTAAGAAACTGCGCACAACAGCCGGAAAACGGAACGCGGCGCTTGGCAACCTGCTATATCATTTCGTCATGACTGCAAAATCGACGCCTGCCTCTGTACATCCTGCTCAGTTTCCGCCGTTGCTGCACCGCATAAATCAATAGCGCTAGCTCGACCAATCTTGGAGAAAATTGGAACAGCAGCGCTACCGGAGGCGGACCTCAATCTCTTCCGCGGCCGAGGAGCTCCCGCACGCCAGACAAACTCAACGCACTACGCAACCTTCCTTGGGCCACATCACCAACTATCATAAACAACATGTGCACCCTTTGATAAGCCCTTGACGATGGACTTGTTTCGTCCCGCCAGGAAGCTAAGCACAGTATTTTCAGGGCGGACAATAGTCCACACATGCACGCTGCGCATGTCGAAACACACGCACACACAAGTCGAAACACACGCACACACAATTCGAAAGCCCACGCTCCCTTGAGACGGACATGCACCGGCAATATGCCAACCAGTAGCGTTGCAAACACTTATGTGACACCAATTATGTCGGTCAACCTAAAACAATCGACGCAGACACTGGCGAATTTGACCGCCCGTAGATATCCGTCGCCCAATACCACAGAGTATACGAAGCCTCTCCTAAAAGCGTGCCGTCGCATGCTTTGCTAATCGTGACATTGTACGTCACTGCTGGATCATATATAGGGTATACACCGGAAAAGGCTTTGGCACCATTAAATTGATCCAAGCGATACTGGACCGCCGCCGCCCTAGTAACCTTAAATTGCAGGGTTATAGTGCGATGTGTGACCGTTACGGCAGTTCCAACCGGGTCAAAGGTCACCTGGTTTCCCGTTGGCAAGTTAAACGATGCGAGTATAGGTGATTCTGCAGCGGGGAGGTGCAAGGCGTTGCAGGTCAGATGGTTCCACGTATCCAATCAAGCATGGCTCATCATAACATCTAACGTACCTGACATACTGGCTGGTAACACTTGACCTAGTTGAACCAGCTTGTACGGTTCACTCTGTACATTCACGCCGCCTGCCCCAGAGCCTGCTGGCGGGGTAGCTACACAGGGCGCGAGGGCTGTCGCTGCACAGAGGGTTCCCGGGGATGACGCCGGGGCCATGCACGTCACGTTCCAGTCTTTATAGGTTGGAAAATCGTCCTGGGCCACCAGGTACAGCATGTGCGCAGGGGTCGCTGGGGCGGGCAAGTAGTCTGCAGGCATGACATAGGGAAAACAGCACAATAAGTTTTCTTCCTAAGAAGTTGAGTTGCTCATGGCAAAGAATGCATCCAATCGCACATTTTTGACGTCCTCCTTTACATCCCGGCATACCTGTACTGCAGGTCAACTGGTCTGGCGCCAATTTACTCAGGTAGTTGTACGGGTTCGGCGGCAACATCCCCCGTATCGTTATAACGTCACTCAGCTGGTCGCCTGACAATGTTATGTTCCCCCAGGCCACGGGCAGGCAAAGTGACGTGTCGGGACAAACACAGATATTCGTTGGCAACTCTCCCGCAATGCGCACTGTCTGCCTGGGTAGCTGCTCGGCGCCTGCACAACAATAATACCAAGTTCGTACCAAGACCTCTGAGCTGAGGATTCAGGAGTCTGCGGTTAGTCCGTCGTGACCTACCTGTAATGCATGAGCTATTCCGGTAAATTGCATAGCTGACAGTCCCCGCTTCACTCAATGCAACAGGTACGCGCATAGTGAAGCGCTGCGAGTCCTGCGTCATACCTTGCGCCTGCAATAGGGAAGTAAGCGACACAGGCATTTCAGATGTGGACTGAAACGGCTTCCGCGGGTTCGCGCAGCACAGGGAGCAAACCCCCCATCACCTAGGAAATTCCTGCATAGTTATCAGCTTATCGTGAGCTGTCGAAGTCTTCAGTCAGCCCCCCGACTTATTAATCAATCACTTACATCTCCCAGAGCCGTAAATGTCGGCGCCGTATTATCTGGAGTGAGGACGCCGTTTATGACAAAGACAGTGTTAATAAGCTTTGATTGTCGTATCACCTCGAAACGAACCGCGAGGAAGATCGTGTAGTTAACGGCTGGAGCGAGACCAGTGACGTTCGCCGTCATCATGCAGGGGCTTGCCTGTGAACAGCCGACCGCAGTCATAGCCACGCCGGCTACGCCGCCGAAAACATCAATGTTAGACAGCAGCCGTGATATTTTTGGCTAATCAAATTCAATCCTTGTTAGAACTATTGTCTAAGATTTGTAACGGTTATCGCACCTCGTTCCACTTCGGCTGCAGCAGGCGCAATGATACCACTCCCGTTCTGTGATTGCACAAGGTAAGTCACCTTGTAAGACCCGCTGCTCATGTTCGCGGCTATTGTAAACCCTGTCTCCATAATGCCGAACACGCGCGGCCAACCGGCTTGGAAGGGATCCTCCACAGACACCGTGAATAAGTTGCTAATTGCAGTGCCGAAAGAGACTCGCAAATTACTTTTCCCCGGCTTGATCGGAATGAGCACGTTGGTAAGGCTGATGTTGGAGGGGTTGATCTCAAGGTTGACAACTGATATATCGGTAAGCAGCAGGCGTGTTATGATGGGGTCATTCAAGTCGGCGAGGTTGCAGCTTACACCACAGCTGCTCAGCTGGCCCATAGCCCACACGCTCGCCTGCGGTCGCCGCGGGTGTAGACCCGCCACTTGTATAAGTTGAATTGGGGTTTTTGAAGATAACCAGAGCAAGGGATATCGGATAGCGATGGCGAATACTCACCGGCATGTAATGACTAAAATCGCACTTGAACAGGTATATCGGGTCAAGCTGTGATACTACCAAGTTGGTAAGTGTGCTACTGTTCGTCGTGGGCGGTAGGGCCGGAGTGCCATCAGGCACATAAACCTGCATTGACACAAACGTCACGACTGTCGTGTTGGTGGTACTGCGCAGCACGGGCAGGCCCGCAAAGGAAGCTCGGGCCTCAAGCTCGCAATTGCCTGACTTCCCAGCGATTGCTTCCACGTAGGGTTGACCTGCCGTCGCAACTGCAAATCAAAAGTTCAAAAGGCAGCCGTAAGGGTTAATTATAATAAGGACCTCAACCTACATCAAGAACCCCGTTACATAGCGGTTGTGCACACCACCCAAGGCGGGTCAAGTATGTGAAGATCCCTGAGCCAATATAAGCACTCATACAAGCAGCTACATTAGCAGCCTCCATCCATTCAGGATACTCACCACATAAAGCCTATACGTCGACCCTATACGTCGAGCTTACAGAAATGCAGCCTAAACGTCAAGCCTATACGAAATCCAGCCAACTCACCCCGGCACAGGTCGGCGCCTTGATAGACCAGGACTTGAACCCGAGTGTCGTTAGTCATGTCACGAACTATGCCATCATCAAAAGCCACCATGACCTTAAGATACGACTGCGTTGGCACGCTGATTGGTGGCTGCGATGCACCACTATTGGTGCTGGTAACGAAAAGAGAGGACGGCTGGATAGAATCGATACGTGTAGGTGTAGGAAGCGCAACTCTGACTGTCCCCGAACCTGCAAAATGAAAAACACAAAAAGGTTATCCCTGGCCCTGTTGCAAAGGGAAGCCATTAGCATAGGGTTGTCCACACCAGTGGCCATCATCACTCCAGCACCAGCAAAAGTTGTCCCACTGCAAATGCTCCAACTCGTCTTCAGGAGAACCCCACACGCCGCAGGTGAACCGAATGAAGTATTAACCGTCAGTTTTAGAGCTGGGTAGCCGGAGAGTGTCTGAAGGCTGAACGGAAGTGTGCTGCCTGTAGGCTGATACGCAGTGGTGCTGGAAGCGCCTGACACGGGCATGACGGTGCCGTCGCTAAAACTGGCAAACACGCTGACCTTGGCAGATGCACCTTCCCAGTTGAGTTCCTGCAAGCAATTTGCGAATGCTCGGATGTTGTAGGTTGCTGTGATGGCCAGATATCAGGCACGTCTTTTGAACATTCCAGAGGATACCGAAAGGATGGGCCAACGAACCGTTGTGCACGAAGTATATAGGAGGTGGGTTGTACATGCCAACCAGCTCAAGGTCCATTACATATGCACTGGATCACCTGTCGAGGAATGAAACGCACACGCCACCGGCTGAAGCTAATCGGCTGTGTGTCACCAGACACCGAGACGTTAGAGATTGCAACAGCCTCCAATGCCTCAACGCAAACCGGTTCACTTGAAACTCCAAGTTGCATGCTGGCCAGCACTTTGCCTCCAGCGCCCAGAGCTGACACGTTCACAGCCGGGTCAGGTGAAAGGCCCTGCACGATAAGTGGGGAGCGGCTCACTAAATTGAGTCAAGGCACAACCGTGTCACCCATTATGATTCGCCAAACGTCAGATCGTGTGCCTTGGAGCTTCCCCGACCATAACAGAAATGAGTCAAAAGCCCACCGTAGCTGTGGCATTTACAAGGCGCAACGCTTGAGGTTTATCCACTGTCCAGTTCGCCACGAGGTAAGTCACATCCACGTCCGTGATGTAGTCGTCGCTTGAACGACCCCCATTCATCCAGGTAGTGAGGAGATAAAGCCGGGCGCTTTGGTATCTGATATGCACGGCGCAGCAATAAGAGAGGTAGTGTTAAACTATCATTTAGAACGCTGCTCCAAATGTGAAAAAGAAGTCCGGGGGCAAGGTTGGCACCAGGTTAACTGGAATAGCTGGCCGCCAAAAAAGCCTCTCGTGTGCATGTATTGATGGTGTGCGCCATGGTATGACAGTACTTGATTCACCATGGCTATTCAAGGACAAGGATAATTTCGTTTGGGCCAAGGGCAGTGGATTCTCACCTGTCCGAGCAGCTCCCAACGGATGAAATCGGCACGTTTATGGGTAGAAGGCTGCTAAGAGTGCTGTCTGGATCACTAGATTCGACCCTGTAACTACTAGGATACCAGACACTCACCACAACCTGCACACAAGGACGATACCTTGTCATGTGTCAAGGATTGCTTCTCGCCACGGGGCACCACAAATCGACGCAGCTTTCAAAGCACTCACCTGTGCCCGCAAGGCCGCATTGCTGCCGCATGTAATTGAGAGGCTGGCCTGTCTCGCTGGCTGGCTATGTGATGATGCCAGCACAACATGGCAGCTCGCAACGGTTAATGCACTGATCGTGTTCGTTGGTGCAGCGCAAGAACAGCTGGCTCCACTCGGAATAGTAAGGGTTCCATCCATGAGTAAGCTGGGGGACCAATCGGCGACAACGAGAGCCTGCGCAGTACACCAGCCGAGCGTTCAGTGCAACGGACGAAAGCAAGCACTGGCCGTTCATCAGCTAGGTTGATCCTGAAAGTTACGGGGTTGAGGGAACTACCGTCAAGGGACAGAGCGCAACGTCCTCAACCCGTCAATGGACAGTGTGGACAGCTTGGCGCCCAAACAAGCGTGGTGGTGGTAGGTATATGTTCACATCTGCGCCTGATGTAAGCATGTAGTAACTATACTTAGTACGGCACACATATCGTCGATAAATACGCACTAAGGCGCTCCGGCAGCATCTATAGAGGCCTACTACAAGGCGCATCACATCTTACCTGGATGGGTGCAATTACATCCTTTCCATCTAACACAGCGGAGTTGAACAGGTCGTGATTAGTCATGTACGCCATCAAGCCTAGCTGCCGTGGCGTGGCAACCGTAATCCTCCCTGAGGTTGCGACGCTAATTGCATTGAAGTCCTGGAACATCACCACTGGTACAAACGGAAGGGCTGCGGAAAGAAGGACGACGCTGTCACTGTTGGTACCTCTTCCAATGTCCAAGGCAATAAGCTCAGCACCATCGGGGCCAGCAGATTCTGCCAGGGTAAAGTAAGCATCCAACAACGGAACCGAGCGGTTCTGATACCTACAAGGGCATCGCATGCCTCAGTTAAGAGGTTTAAACCTTGAAGGGTGTTGTTATGATGCCTGATAAAGCTTACCGTGGCCCTTAATTTCCCTGTGGCGGGGTATCTAGTGCAGACAGGTTAGTTTCACATCGCCTCCGACTTCTCAATCGACTCTATAGGATGTCGAACCGTAGCACTCATGGAACCATGCTTACATTGAGTCCGCAGCCGTTCGTTGGATCGCAGAGAGCCACAATGCCATGCCACCATTGTCATCTGACAAGGGCGCAGCAGCCACCTCCGACCACAGGGTCGACTTCTCCGTCTTGACATAATTCATCCGGGATGCGTTATACAGGACTCGTATGGTAAAGCCGGTAATCATCTGATGGCATAGACGCACACCATTGCGGGACAAGATGTTGCTTTAAGGACCGCTTGGGAGCTCCAAAGAAGCGCGCGGTTTCAGCGAAAACAAGGAATACTGAACTACCCAGTTGCAGGCAAACTGTGGGTTTGGTACATACAGGTATGGTACAACACATACGGCGCGACATACATACGTATGGTACAGAGCACACGGTATGGCTCACCATGCATCTCGGCGTACCTGCTGGCTGCCCACGAAGGCCGAGAGTGTGGCACGGAATGTCTCGCCAGGTCGTAACGCACGGGTTGGTAGCGCGAGGAGCAGAATTGCACCAGTCGTCGGGGCTGACGGTATTGCCGTGGCTGCGCTACGCAAGCTGAGCTGCTCTGTCACAGACGAAAGAAGAAAAATGCTCCTGCGTTACAACCCGCGCCCAGCACAATCCTTAAACTAGCAGCCTGAAAAGCGATGTACAATACCTAAACAAGGCGGTATACGCCTGTCGCATGAGGTGTTTTTGCGGCGTCTACTGCTAGCTACCAAATGACAGACCGGTCATACACTCGGCAAAAGACAAAAGTAGCTACGGCTATGCAATCACGCGCCTTTAAGACCTATCCACCTTGAAGAGTTGTGGTCCGGACCCACCCGTTGTAAAGATCAATCCGCAAGGAGGCCTGCATAGACACACCAGCGGCCGGGAACGCCTGTACCGGGACCTCGACGTGGCACATGCCTGCACCACTAGGCAGTGAAGACGACCCAGCCGTTGCCGAAGTCACATTGCAATCGGACAGCACCAATGCCGCGTAGCTGCTGGTCGACAGTGTTGGCACGAACCGAAGGCCATCAAAGCTCGCTGGGCGTGATGCGCCGTCCAGGAGCTGGAAAACGAACCGGAGCTTGCGACCGGGATCCGCCGTAGTGCTGGCAACGGCGGCAGCGGGCTCAAGGTATAGAATCGGCGTTTGCACCACGATGCGGATCTGCATTGGAGGTGGCCTGCAAGGCAAACGCAGAAAATAGGAATAAAACTATACAGAGGCTTACAATCATAACGACTAAGGCTTGTGAGAATGCGAACGAAAGTAGAAAGAGAACGCCATGCATGCTTTAGGTGCTGGGTTTTACCGGGCGGGCTTGAAGTCCAGTTTCCCAAGCTGCTGGTCTTCCACGAACGCCAAAACGGTGCCGTCGCTAACAACTCCTCCACCCAAGCCGCCAACCAGCACGTAATCTCGAACCCATGACGATACGCTGGCGTTGCTTGTTGTGGAAGCTGCTGCCGGCATGATGCGGCCTACTGGCCAGCCAAAGCTGCCATGTGCAAGTGCCGTATCCATTACGAAGGTCCGCATACGGCTTTCAGGGGAGCAGACGCTACCATCTGTGCTTGATTGAGGGAGCTGTGTAGCTCTGCAGGCATGCCCGGGGTAGAGTTGGAACTGCTGTTATTAATCCCATGTCGCTTTCTTGACATGTGAACAACAGCGCATGGTCTCACCGACTGCTACTGGCGCCCACAATGCCATTTACGCACAATGATTACTCGTGGCTTGATACAGTGTGGCTAGCTACTGTTGCCCCTTTGATGTTACGTGTAACCCCAATTATTACCTTGTAACATTGCTGTAATTGGGTTGCCGATTAGGATACTGACCCTCCGTGTCCTCCTGCATCGCCCATAGCTGGTATGACCCACCGTCAGCTACGCATAAAACAGCTGATGCGATAGTCAACGCAGTTGGGACTGGCAGCTGCCCGCTGAAGTTCGCAGCGGCTGCCTGCAGCAGCTGCTGCTGGGTCGGTGAAGAGGCCCCAGGTGTGATAGCGACATAGCGTAGCGTCCCCGGCTTAGACGCGTTCACGCTTATTATCAAGCGGTTCCCCGTTGCGGCAAGAGAAGTTGTTAGGCTGTAAATAATGGGCGGTGTGGAGTCTTGGACACGGATACGCAGGATGGATGTCACATTTGCCTGCTGGTTGCCGCTGGCATCGCGCGCTAACATATGCAAATCGTAGACCTGTCCAACAATAAGGCCGCCAATGTGCCACGTGACCGGCCCACTTGCAACCATGGGGGCATATGCTGTCAAACCTACCATGCTCTGGTTACGCTGAACAGCTGCAACTAGCTGTGTGGCGTTGGGAACCTGCGCACCAGCACTTGTCACCAACCACAGAACTATGCTTGGCTCGTTCAGGCTGACATTGGCCGTTATGAACGTGTCAGCAACACTGGCGGCCGAGTAACGGGTGAAGTTCGGTGGTGTTACATCAGGTGCGAGGAGCGTTAAGGACTGTAGAAGCGGCTGTATGTTACCGGCGACATCAACGCCAGCGATGTCCAGACTGTATCCTCGACCAGAAGGGAGGTCGCTCAGGTGAACATATAAAAAACCTGAGCTGTTAAACATTACGACAGCAGCCCGGAGCACGCCTGTCGGTGGATTAGTGACGCTAATGTCGATGAGTGAGTCCGTGGTGAAATTGTTCTGATACGCGTCGGCGTACTGAAGGGCCAAGGCGGAGCTGCCAGATTCGCTGAGTGAAATGTTCAGGGACAGCTGGCACCTGAACACGGACCTGCGTAACCGAGGGAAGGAAGATTAAAGAACTGGTAAGCGCCCGGTAGCAGTTAAAAACTGGGCACACTTCATTAAGGCAGTACATACGGCGCTGCAATTCAACAGGTACGATTACCAGGTTCAGCCATCACCCACCTGTCGCACGTGAAGTTGCCATCTGTTCCGGGGATGACCGATACCAGTAGGGTGGGTGGTGTGCGGTCAAGCGTGGTGAACAACTGGCGACGTGTCGCGATTTGGCGATTTTTCAATGGCGCAGCATCTTGGGCAACTAAGCACAAGGTGTATGTAACGCCGTCACGGAGGCCCGGGATCGTGGCAGAAGCTGACCCATTGTCAAACGTGACGGAAACGTTGCCCATGGCCGCAAGTCCCCCTGGGGTAGCTGACAATGAGTCAACCAACCCGAAAAGCTGCAACAGAGTGGAGCAGAACAAGTTAGGTGAAACGGCATTCATCGTACAGTATTTCAGACCTATCTGGAACTAGGGCTTGAAAAGTTACCCACCGTGGTCGCTGGGAGGCATTGCACATTGCCCAAGAGACAAAACCAAAACGCTGTTGAGGGTTCATCGAGTTGTACTGACAACGTGGCATTAAAGGCTCCGGGCTGCAAAACTACTGTAAGCCAAACCGGCGGTATATTATCGTCTGTACGCACTGTCACCAACTTTGTGGCTGTCTGCACATTGCCGGCAAGATCCCGTACGACCAAAGCAACGCTGTAGGTGGTCTTGGGGTTGATGGCGGGGTTATTAAAGGACAAAATGTAGCTTGTAGAGCTCGGCGGCACAGTCCCGTTTGGAGGGATCGTAGTGGCAGCTGTGGCCTGCTGGATGACTGGGCCCTGCAGCCAGAAAGACGCGAGAGATTGGCTTTTACACCTTGCACGCATTAGCCCAACTCAATCTCAACCGCCTAGTCCTCAGATACAACTATGAAGAAGGCCACTAAATAAAAAGCTGTGCAAAGTCCTTCGCGGTTAACTTCCAAACAGACCTGTGGACTGGGCGGCCAGGATCGCGGCGGCGTGAACGAAACGTTGGCTGCTCCCTCTGCTGTGTACAGAAAACCCACTAAGGCTCCAGGTTCAGACAGCGTGATGGTGAGATTGAAGGATCGGAACGAAGCCTGTACCGACACGGTGCTGATGTCGGGTGGCCGCCGGTCGACGGTACGTATCAGCGTTCTGTAGACCCTCTGGTTACTGCAGAGGCAGCATTACCGTCCCCGATAGGTGCGAGGGTATGTATCTAAGGACTTTAGGGAACACGTACCAGCGCACCACAGCCAGGCTTTCGCTCGTACATCGCTACACTATTGCTGCAACAAGGTAAGCTCGTAACCCGGCGCACCAATCACCCGCAAGGGACAGCCTCCCTGAGAAATCCTACATGCTGTGATAAGCTCTACCTGGCAATGTCTTCGGTGATGAGGCGGACAATGTAAGTCGTGTCGTTGGCCAGGCCATCTAGCACCTGGACCATAGGCCCATCGCGTATATTTGCGACAGCCACGCATTGTACCGGCAGCGCCAGCACCTCCACCGTTAAGTCAACATACGCAGCTAAAACCTGGGCAAGGTAAAGGCAGGCAGCGCTTGAGACACGGGACGGTGCGCCGTTGCATGATGTATTGCGGCATGGATACGTATTGCATGCCATCTTCTCACCTTAGCAGGGTCGCAGGGAACCTTGCGGGGGCAAGCCGGCGTGAATACCTGGGCAGCCGGTGCTGGGTCCATGACCAGCAGCGAACCGTACGAAGAGGTATTATCAGAGGCCTGCACTGTCTGCTGCAACACGGTCCGAGGCCGACCCCGTAGAACTGAAAGCTGCCGCCGTCGACCGAAGACATCTTCCTTAATAGCCGTTGCTGTGCCTGCGGGGATGCTCTGCAACGAAACAGGACAACTGCGCGAGTGAGGTCATGCACCCAACTGCCTGCCTTGAGACATTCTAGTTGTGACGCCAAAAGCGCAGCAGCTGTCCCCGAGAAACCAACCTGTTGTCCCCCCGATGGCCTGGAAATCATGACATATAACAAGCCTTCCGTGTCGAGCTGAAGGCCGCTTAAGGTGAAGCCGCTGGGGGTAATAGTGTTTTCGGAAATCACAGCGCTTGAAGAAAGCGTGGGGGCCACGGCATCGGCGACTGTGGTTACGTTGCCGACGTAGATGGGTCCTTGCGTGTCAGAGACACCGTCAGGAGTACTGGTCGACATGTAAACCTGAAGCGACATGCACATAGAAAGGGGTCATGACCGCTGCTTGATGTGTTCCTAGCCTCGGAGGTAGAAGGCGTACACGTAACACGCGCACAAACATGTTGACTGACCTTGTACGTGGTGCTGGGCACCAGCGCAGAGGGCCCGACGTTGCACATCTGGCCATGGCATGGGGCCGGTGCCGAGCAGTTGCACGTTCGGGCTTCACACAAACACGTCGCAGCCGCGTTGCTGGCACCTGGCAAGCTGCCGTCCACGCGGATTGTGTACAGCAGGTCAGTGGTGACGTTAACGGACCCAGCTGCGACCACACCATTCAGTCCAAGGATTGCCGATGAGGGTGCTGAGGTCATAACCAGCGCTTGGCCGGCAACGGGTTCAGCAGTGGCGAAGGACACGTAAGTTCCACCTGATTGCGCGTACAATACCGGGTACATGACCATGAAGCGCACGACGCCCGGATTGGAAAGTGAAAAGGACAAATCGAAAGCTGTTTGCCCGACAACAGTAACTGCGGGCATAACCTTGAGGCCCGGGGCGCGGGGCGTCAATGGCGGTGGCGATGACGGCGGCACTGGTGGCTGCGCAGGTGTTAATGTCGGTGATGGCGACGGCAGCTGGGGTAGCGGCGGTAGCAACGGTGGCGGCAAGGATGACGACGGTGGCAGCGAAGCCAATGGCGACGGGGAAGGCGGCAAGGGTGACGACGGTGGCAGCGAAGCCAATGGCGACGGGGAAGGCGGCAAGGGCTGCGACGGCGGCGTAGGTGGGGGACGACTGCTTGTCAATGGCAGCGGCGCGGTAGTCACCTGCGATAAAGCGTACCGTTGTACATCCTGAAATGGGATCTGCGGAAGGCCTTACATCGCAAGCAGCAGGCCATGCAGATGGTACGAGTGCAAGCATTAATGTATCAAGTTGCTACCCGCAGTTATTACCTGCATCTTATAAACATCATCGCTTTGCGAAAAAGCAACGAGCAAGGTGTAAGTCGTCCCCGGCTGCACTTCTGGGCAGAGGCTGCACTGATCTGGCAGGGTGCCGGTAACCTCGCAGGGCTTTCCCGCCGTCGACTTATCCACAGCGACTGAGCTCGTAGCAACATTAAAAGTGAAGGCCTGGCTCTGCACGGCAATACGCTCACCGCATGCCGCTGCCAAGCCACGCAGTGGTGAGAGCGTGGGGCCCTGTAGGAGTGTTTTGATGTCTGCAGCGGAGGGTGTCTTGTTGGATGCCAGGAGGGATACAACAGGAACGAGGGCATAGTACATTGTAGTGCCCTGAGACATGTTGACAGAAAATGCCATTCCTGTGGACCAGAGGCTGACAACAGCGGGGTCAGGGTCCGTGAAGGTTGCGTACATTCCCCTGGAGCCGTCTGAGGATTGGCTGGTCAGCAGACCTGCCAGCAAGCCGACTGCGAGGATAAGCAGGAGCAGAAACAA
Source organism: Volvox carteri f. nagariensis (assembly GCF_000143455.1). Taxonomy (NCBI): domain Eukaryota; kingdom Viridiplantae; phylum Chlorophyta; class Chlorophyceae; order Chlamydomonadales; family Volvocaceae; genus Volvox; species Volvox carteri. Next base: position 449,840 of record NW_003307582.1, on the reverse strand, counting down.
AGCGCCTTGCCACAGTGTCGAATGCCGGTTGTACAGGTCGTGGACGATGGCCCACCACCTGCGGCAGCGCATACTTCATGGTTCCTTTTTGCTATTCATATTACTACGGCGTTTCGTCAGCCATTAGGATAAGGGACGCGGAATGTACTCAAGCAAACCCGCAGGACGTGTCTTGTAGCGGCAACCCGTAGTTTAGTTCAACTCGAGAATAACGCATATTACTACCGCAGCTTTTAAGGCATTGCAAATCTTTGCCGCCCATGCAATGGTTAGTAATAAGTAAGGCGCAAGGGTGCACAGTGTATGCAGAAGCGGTGGAACGCTAAATACTAAATAAATGAACCTAAGGCTGACACTCGGCGTTTCGGCCGCAGCAGCGAAAGCCTTGCCAATAGCTGTCAATAAGGACGGTTTACGCATAAAAAGAGTTCACAGCGGCAGTTGCAAAACAGGTGGCGCTCCAGAAGGACCTACAGTGGTAGCTGAATCCCCGTTTAGGGGATTAGGTCCATCCAACACGACAGCACCCAGGAACGTCGTTGTAAAGAGCAAACCTTGCTTACTTGAAAAGGGGACGGGCCGGACTTGTAACTGGTGGCATAACCACGGATACCATCGGCTTGCTCGGCTGCTTCGGGGGTGATGGTGGCGGCCCAGGTGAGCATGCGGCGCTTTGGACAAGGCGTGGCTGGCTGTGCAGCTGGTCCTGGTCCTTCCGTTCTCTCCATTTGCTGGCTGATCGCGGCGTGGTGACCTTTCCCTCTTCCTCATTTGCCGCCAGCTTCGTCCGGCGCAGTTGCCGGAGCTCCATGTCTCGCTGCTCCATCTGCGCTTGCAAGCAGCGGATCTCCTCCTGATCTTGGTCGTACAATCGCCTGAAGAAATCGTACAGATTGCCCATCTGCTCCGTAATCCGCTGCTCCATCTCCTTATTGCCGATGCCAAGATTTTGGATAATCGGCTCGATGACGACTTCCTCCTGCACAGAAGCAGAACCGAGTATTGACGTGCGTATCCGCGAATATTGTAGATTGCCCCAAGCCAGTGACCGTCAAAAGGATACTCGTTCATGCTTAGTGACGCCATTTGTCGAACACCTCTAGGACAGCCCACCTCATAGTGCACGTCCTTTGGCACAGTGAAGACCTGCGGGGTTAGCAGGAGCGGAGTACACAGTTAGTTGCAGGACGGTTGAGTTGCGCGTTCACTTTGTCTGTACCTTCATGTACTTGGGCATCGGGCTCAGCTCCCCTCGCAATGCGGGGTAGGAATAGTCAGCCATGCGCCCAGTGTTGGGTGTCGAGGCACCTGAGTAATCAGGTGTCCTATCGTGCTCAGGCACCGGGCTGGGCCTTTGCGGAGAGCGCTCGAAGGTGTAACCCAACGGTTTCTGGGTTGAAGCGAATGAGTTATGGCAATGGCGGACACCAGCGAAAGTTGCACCAGTTACGACCCCAGAATAAGCTCCCGACTGATGGGCCCCCCCTGAGCTGCTGTCCCACCCGCCTGCGCTGCTTGCGCCGCCCACGGAAAGGCCGTGTTCCACCCATCTGGGCTGCTGATCACGCGGCGCTGCGTACAAATAAGTCTGAGGTTGCTGGCTGTTATGAGGCGACATCGAGACATGTGCCGGCATCGAGTTAGGGTTGGGCTGTCCTGCACCGGAAGGAGTCCATGACGGGCGCCAGGCGGACGAAGCCGGAGGTCGTTGGCCGGTGTGCTTTGTCGGTGTGCCGGAGATATCAGGTTCCAACCGCGTCCTAACTCGGGCCCGGGACCGTCGAAGGCTGCCTGCCTGACTGGGGCTTTGTGTTGTGCCGTCTGCTCGCGCTGACAGACTTCGCGCAGTTGCCAGCGACATATCGGGTGGATGTAAAAGGAATCCGGGCGAGCCCAAGCGATCATTTGGGCTAGCGCTGAGAGGTTGCCTACTGCTATTCATTTTGCTGGCGCCCTTCCAGGGTCACTTGGATGAGGTGCCTTTATCCATGGGCGAGCAAGGGTGGAGTCGGGGATGTAAGATGCAGTGCTGGCTACTGGCCCTCAATCCGTTTCTGTATTATATACTATGGAAGTTCTTATGGTTGATGTGGCTACAGCTGCGCATGCAGAAGCTTGCAGAAGCTCCAAAAAGCTCACCCTATCGTAAGTTCCCAGCACTCCTATCTAAGCTACCAAAGAAGATATCCTGCATAAGCAAGTAGATGTCCTTTTTGGTAAGTACCGGAGCTCCATCGCCCTTGGTGCCAAATGGATGGATTTTGAACTATAGGTTCCAAAATCCAAAGCACCGGGCAAGCTAGTTAGTTGCTGCTTCTGTTTTCTCAACATGGCACCTGAATAATATCCTGCAATGCAATCGGGTACCAACTTCAAATACTTTTCGTATGGGTCACGACATGTTACGAGTAGCTAGTCATTCGACCTTGCTCCACACCCTGGATTGGTGATTATGTCCAGCACACGTGCTTATAAGTATACTTTAATGTAAAGTAACAATGTTTTAACAACTTCCTTCCTCAAGTTTTGGTACGCCACTCGAACATTATCACCCACGAGCGGACCCTCCAAAGGCGCTACCTCTGTTTAGGACCATGAACCATGCCATTTGTCCGAGCACGTGACATTGCCAACGGAAAATCCCTCCGATCGGCGCCGGTATAAACAAATGAGTAGATGCTGATGCGTGCAACCCTCTTACTCCCCGTGCTCGCGCACAAAGGATCTGGAAGCACGATGTACGCAAAGAGTTGCAGCTGGTGTTTTTGAAGATGCGATTATCCCTATATCGAGTTATCAGTCAAACCATGAAGCTCTTCAGCGCGAGCCATCATCGCGCATTACTTACTCGGCCTTCATTAGTCGTTTTGCTACAGGTTGCACAGGTTTGCACTCTACAGGTTGCCAAAGTTAACTGCCGGTTGGCGCAGACCGTCATGTGCCGTTCCCAGAGCGCTAAAACTTAAGGGGCCCCCAAAACCCCTAAAACTTGAGGTCGACATTCTTGCATTCAGGAATTAGAGTATGTCTCCATAATCCATAAAACCCTCTGGCAGATGAATGCATACACGCCTATGCCATCTGCTTCTCTAAATGTAGCGTCTGGATCCTTCAGCACGAGCGATATCCGCGAGTAGTACAGGTACACTGAAACTTCTTCATGGTCCCACAGCAGTCGATGGCAAGTCAATCCCACTGCTTTCTAGTCTGATAAATTATAGTGGAAAAACCGTTTGTTTGGTCGCATATGTTTAAGTCTCAAACGATTAGCGCCAGCACCTCAGGTTGGCGTTGCTTATGATACACGAGCGTAGCGTAAACAGGCTAATACGATTCTTGGCGTATTTCCTCTACAAGGAAACTGATAATCCATAGCCCAGGCGAAGATGAGGTAGCGTTATGCCCCTATCAGCATGCTCACAGACACGGCGATTCGTGCGTTTTTCCTGTAAACATATGGAGCTCTCTCCGCTGCAAATTGGTATCTAAAGAAGCGCCATAGGCCTGGAACCGGCAATTTTCGCCGTCAAGCTGGACTGCGCGTGACTGAAGCGTCAGACACCATTCCGCGGGCACTAGCTGTCCCTGCCACAATTCAATGCGTACAAACCTGCCGGAAATGGACATCGCTACTGTCCCAGTGCCACCCGAGGCAGACGACGAACCCCACTGGCAGCACGTTAACATTCCTGGCCCAACCAACGCCATGTCGGTTAAAGGGAGGAGGTCAGCTGCGCAGGCCAACAGTACTACCCACACCTCTCACCACGCCGGCTTGCTCGAGAGCCGCCAAATCAATCCTAATTCCCTGGCCAAGGCACAGACAAGCATTTATCCAAAGCCCCAGCCGCCAAATCACGCCTTGGTGTGCGAAAGACACAGCACTTTTAGGGCGGGGGTAAGCTAAGGGCTTTGAGCGCCCGTGGGCCAATCCAAGCTCGTGATTCCACAACATAAAGCATCGAAAATCCTTCCGTAACGAGTTGAACCGCGCATTTACCACTGAAAAGAAATAATTAATAGGACAGCGTATAGGGGAATGACATTAGCCGATTCGGGTCCACAAATTATGGACACCTGGCTTCGGCGTGCACTGCCCCGATGGGCCCCCGGGCGCGTGTCACAGCGAACCAACAAAGTACAAATGCACACGCCCCTGTTCAAGCAAAATGCACCCGCAGCCGCGCTCATGACGCTCCCCGCGCTCTCCTAATGCCCAGACATTGACAGCTCACACACAAATTCCGCTCAACCGAGAACCCCCTAACTCTCCGTTACCAGACGCACCGTTCATTCCAATACCGCATAGCTTCGACGCGCCGATACAATTAGCCCATCTTGTTCTGAATGAGCCGATGGATCTGGCACAAATACTCCACGTAACTCATTCCGGCGCTGGAACGGTCCTCCACCAACATGTTAAAGAACGCACTCTCGGCCGGATCACCCTTGCGTGCCACGCGCAAGCGCATGAAGGACGAGCGCTGCAGTCGAATCTTGGTCAATAGGTCCTGGAGTAGACGGCTAGGCCAGTTGTCCCTCGGCAGCAGCGTAATAGCCTATGGCAACAAGTACATGTGCAGACAGAATCGGACAAAAAAATGAGAATCGGACATATATGAAAACGCAAGATGTGACCTGAATATGGTGAGAAACTGCAGGCACGGCACGGACACTATAACAAAGGCAATAGCTGCAGCGCGATGCCGAGGCCCAGGAGGGGCCCTGCCGAATACCCCGAACATTTAAGGCCAGCGTTCCGACAGCGCTAAAAGTTATATGCATTACTTGGTACATAACGAGCTTACGTTTGGCACACGCACAAGGTCGTCATAGGATGCCACACCGAGCAGCTCAAACAGCAGCTGGCCCGAAACACCACGATCGAGGTACAGTATGGCCTCGTACCTGCAGGGGTAAGTTGCACAGGTAATGCACAGGTAATGCACAGGTAATGCACAGGTAATGCACAGGTAATGCACAGGTAATGATGAGGCAGCCGAGTCAGGTAAAGGACTTGAGAGAACTTCGAGGTGCACTATAGCGTGGCATAACAATACGTTGGCGTGTTACATGCAAACGCTTGGACACCTTCACCCAGGCTATGCATAGGAAAATACACACTTGCCATGCAACCAACAATCTCACGGGTTGCATGCATTAGACCGGATTGCGGCATGAGCGCCTTCTTGCGAAGGGAAAAATGGCATGTCATTGTACCATTAGAGCCCCGCACCTCCAACTCGACATACCTCTTGACATCGCGCCGCTCGTCACCAAAATTAGTTCACGCCCACTTGCACGGCGCACTGCACTCACCCATTCTCAAGGAGGAAGATACCGCCTGCCTCGAGGCCCTCGCTGCTGAGCGTCAGCCCTTCAAATGTGTTGCCATCCGCCGCGGTGGCATTCTCCTCCCGTGCCTCAGCCAGCAGCCGCGCGAGGGGCAGGAGGCGAGGGTACAGAAGTGGGCCCACGCGACTGCATGGCAAGCAGCTCATGCGAGTAATCCAAAGCGCACGCTCGTCTGGCTTGACGTTGTCCTGCGGTTCAGGTGACGGGCGGGACTACACCAGGCTCAGGCACAAGCATGTAACCCTCTGACCCACACTGGGGCTGTAACATCTCAGCAATTGTGCGAACTGTAACTTTTAACCAACAAACCTACCACAGCGTGTATTCGTGAAGAAACATGCAAGGCAGTCAATTACGTTTTCCCACCAACTCGCCTTAAGTCCCGCCCCTTTGAGCAAGGACAATGCGTACAACGGAAGTAGCTTGAGCGCCTCCGGCAGGATGAGCTGCACTGCCGACGATGATGAGGCGCAGTAGCGCCGGTAAGAGTACAGCGTGGCCACGACTGCCGAACTGACCAGTTCCCGACAGGCGCCGAGCGTTTGCTGACCCACCAGCGAAGTGGCCACACGACGGCCAAGCGTGCAGATCTGCGGAAGTAAGGTAAGCACGGAGCTAAGGAACCAAAACTTCAACAGAAGTTGGCCGTGACCCCCCTGAAATTCATGTCACTGGTCTCTTTTAGGATGACATGATACACCTTGACCGGACGAAGCTACATAAAAAATGGAAGTTCCTTAACTATTCCACATGTAACGTTATGTCACATGGTGGGAGCTCTCCATGGTCCGAGACCGGACCATCCAACATGCAACAGGCACGGATCAGTAGATACGTGTCGATGAGCTGGTGCCATTCAACTAAAACACTCCTTGCGCATCCAGCATGGCACACTCAGCGCCATTCCTTGCTAACGCTGTTCCCACCTGCGCATCCAGGTCCGCCCCTTTGAAGACCATGGATATGTTGTCAGTAACGGGTAGCGCCAGCGTGTGCACCCGGATGACCCGCTGACCTGCCACATTCGTGTACAGCAGCGCCGACTGCAAGTAGCATTCCGAACCCGCCGCCAGCTTTTCGGTGAGAATGATGCGTGCCAATAGCGCCTTGTCACAATCGATGGCAGGTAGGTACACGTCTGGTGTGTTAGGAGGCCTGCGCGAAGCGAACGGAGGGAAACCGCTACCGTGATGCTAGCCAGTGCACTTGGGAAAAAGGGGAAGATGAAAACCTGCTGAGACTCTCAGCCTTTCTTCGTTCCACAGGGCCTAATGACCAGGAGACACACCGCTGAACCGCTCGGGACCGAGAATGTGTGGACCATGCATGCGATGTAAGCACCACATAATCGGAACCGTTGTTGGCAGGGCCCCTAACTAAGGGTTGCCTATGGCCCATTCTAATCACAAGCTTGCGTGCCAATTAGGACCCTTAAAGCAAAAGCAAATGCGTAACCCAAATCGGTCGTTTCCGTAACTTCTCGTTACCTGTAGCAGTGTCCCGAGTACGACTCTACATCCAACCCAGAGGAGCACCGCACACGCATGACCGCCTCCAGGCCTTGCTGGCGCGCCACGTTCCACGACAGATCATTGACAAGCTGATCAAAGTCCGCGACAGGATTGTACGGCGTATAGGAGTATACGGTGCCTCCCGTGGTGGTGGCCAGGTCTGAGAGAGTTGCGATATCGCAGTAGCCCTGGCCCAGCACCATCAGGTCAATGCAAATCATGTGGTCGGCAGCCGTGGCGGCCAGGGAGCGGAGCGTGTTATCCTGCAGGGTGCGACAGTGTAACACAGGCTGGTCATGACAAATGTCAGCGCGTCCAAAATATATTGTTGACTTCCACCGGGCGCCGTGCACTTCTGTGACAATGTGCTATGGTGAGGGTATGGAGCGGCGGATCATCCGTATGACAATCCGTTTAAGGAATTGAGCAGAAAAACTGATAAGCAGTAGACCATCATCAGGTCTTAAGAAGGCAGCCATACTTGCACAGCACAACCCTCACCTGGCTTGTGAGATACGCTAGCTTGTCCTTCTCGCCCAGCCCTGTAGCCTCGCGCGGCTTTAGCGCGTGCACACCTACAGACGGCAACGACGCGACGAACGCGTGTACCTTGCCGCCATATGGTTTGAGAAGGTCAATAGCAGCCTGCAGCATCGCGAAAGGCGGCGGCAATTTTTTGCGGCACTGAGGTAGGGGTTGCGCGAACTGGCGGCGCCCACAGAATTGCCACCACGAGAACAACTAATATGCACATGGGACACATGCGGCTATCAGGGACAGGCCTGCTAAACGCTTGGATCTTTGGCGTCAGAGCCTTGGGCCCCCGGCTCGTATGGGTCCGTTCCTCTACCACTGCTTCCCTTCTTACCTCGATGGCTGCGCCCGCACAGTTCTCGTTTATCCTGTTGCTGGTCCACATGCCCGGCAGCGCCTCCAGCAACTCCTTCAGCTGCTCGCGATGCTCCTCCAGGCCCATCAGTAGCTTTCCCGAGGTGGGCGCAAATACATCCTGAACGTCCGACATGACCAGCATCTGAGGTGTGGCACCCGAGGTCCGCACCGAGTAAAATTGCACGCTTGTGTCATAAGTCGCAACCGCAACCATCGCCCGGGGCCCGCCTGGCAAGGGGAAACAGGGACAGGGTGCCGGTAAAAATATTATAATGGCAACTCGCGCAGAAATGCAGAGCATCTACCTGAGGGGGTTATGAAAAGTTGGGAGTAAGCTGTGCGCTTGTGCTTATCAGGCTACCGATGGATGGAGGGCGGAGCAATACTCGTAGCACAGCCATTCTATGACCAAGCGCACCCGGCCCCATACGCACATGGACAATCTCAACTGAGATATAAGCATTCATCAGTTTTACATCTGTGCTGCAGCCGCAGCCGAGTTATAGGTCTCCATGGTTACATCCACTGAGCATTCAACCCCCGACACGCCTTACCCTGAATCCGGTCCAGCGCTGCAGCCACTGCCCTGCACAGCGACGCGGTCGCCCCTGTTGCGACGGCCGTCTGGCTGACGTCAATAAGGAACACGTGGGCCGGAGCCATCGGCGGCCGGAACATATACTCCTTGCTGGCCAGGTACTCCACCGTGCCCCGGCACAGCTCAGGCCGCTCATCTGAAGAAGGCAGGGAGAGGAACGACCGCAAAGTATTAGCACAAAACGACTCCCACAAAACTCGCGCAATGCCAGGACCGCCACATCAAACTTCCTTTAAAAAATCCAAGAACACGTTCTCGGCCCATGCTGGCCGGCGTGCAAGTGCAAGTGCATGCGCGTCTTAGCAAGGCGAGGTAGGCAACGCAGCACCACCAGACAGACCTACACCCGCAATCCAATCGATTCCTCACCAGCGTCCCTGCGCCGTCCGTCCGGCGCCAGATGACAGAAGTAATAGTCAGGGGTGCTGTTGGAGATGCCGCAGAAGTTGCAATTAAAATTACGTCCTGAATTTGTCCAGCGCACCCAGGGGTTCATGTAGGCCTTGCAGCGCACGCAGCGCACGGGCCCCGACTCAGTGACGTCCACAATCTGAACGGCGGCACCGAGAAGAGCACATCCGCAAACTAAATAATATGTTATACGCCTGATGTGGGACCATGTCGCACGCAGGGACGTAATGCGATGCACAGCGCTATTGTCCCAACTGTATAGGGCGTATTGACCATATATCTTGCAAAATATGTTGCCTAACGTGAAGAAGGAACGCCTCCGAGCAGCCGTAAGCACACGTCTGTACATTTGTGCACGTGGACGCTTGCTAAAACGTGCAACTCCCATGGACTGCAGTGAAAGCTACACGCAAACGGATACTCAGCCATGTCCACGCCCTTCCACAGACGTGAAGTGCAGCCCTTCCAAGCACCACCTGGAACAACCCCTTCCAAGCACCACCGGGAACATTCCCTTTGTTTGCACTCGCCATACCTGAATGAGGTCGTCCCCAGGGTCCGGCAACGCCATGGGTGACACCACAAGCGCCAGGGGCATGGCGCAGTTGGTGAGCAGCTCCGGGGAGTGCGGCACGTGGTTGAGGGTGGAGCGTAGGTAGCGGGGACTGCAGCTCCCGCGGTCACGGACCTGCACGGGAGCATCCAAGGTACAGCTTCAGGCGAGATGTACAAAAGCACCCTCCATTCTGGCGCAGGCTTATGCATTCCTCCACTCTCATTGCTTAGCTCGGGCCTCCAGGGACTATCTGGTTATAAACCGTAGAAGCACGTCTGCTCATCGACAACAGACAAGCGCAAGAATAACTTCAACAACGAGTAGAGTCTAGATTGGACACCAGGGTTTCATAAACAGCTTTCCACGCCTTAAACCCGAGTCCCAATCCAAGGTTGTTGATACAGTACCTTACTGTTGTCCTTATCCCTTTGTTTCACTCTGTTATACACAGATGATGTCCAACACCATAATTGGACATGGCTGCTGAGTCAGTCCCACTGAACATCACCCGGAAGTGCTCCATATTTTGGTTTCATACACAAAACTTGCACCGTGTTTGCTGCATGCATAACTTGTTTCCTAGCTTCCCATAAGCCCCTATTGTGTTTGAGCAAGGCAACCCAAGGCTGGACTCACCACGAAGCGAGAAGATGCCGGTGGTGGCAACGCATGACCCCCTGCCATCCGTGTGTCGAACACCAAAGGTCCAGAGCTGGGGGGCTGTGCCACGGGGCGTGGTATCTGGCTAGGGTCAATGCGGCTCGAGGCACTTGGAGGACCTTGGACTTGACCTACAGCCCCACGTTGTGGCGGTCCTTGTTGTGGCGGAGCCATACCGGGTAGTGGTGGAGGGCCTGGTGGCATGCCCGGGGGTGGCGGCGGCATGAAGCCGCCAGGAGGTGGCGGTGCTGGGCCACCGGGCATACCCGGTGGGGGCGGCATGCCGCCTGGTACTCCTGGGGGTGGCGGCGGCGGCGGCGCGCCATATGGCCCCGGCATCCCTGGCGGCGGCGGCGGAGGGATGCCCGGCCCGGTGCTTCCCTGTGTAGGAGGCGGCGGGTGTAACCCATTCGGCGAGCTCACTGGCGGCACGCCCACGAGGCCTCCCGAATGCATGGACGGTGGCGAAACATTAGGCAGGCTCAGTGGCACAGCATTCGATGGGAAGCCGCCCATGAGCCCCGCATTAGGTGCCCCAGGGGGGGGCGGCATGCCAGTGCCAGGAGCGAGAGGCCGCAGCGGGGGCGGCACGCCTGGCGGATGGCTCCCCGCCGGTGGCGGCGGCATCCCAGGCGGTCCCGGTGGCGGGCCTCCCAGCGGCTTAACCGGTATAGTTCCTAAAGGGGGTGCACCCTGCGAGGAAAGGCGGACACGTCGTCGAGGTTATGAATGCGCGGTTCCCACAGCGACCAGCCCAAAGCTGCACTGGGATAGCCATAGGTGAATGTGCTTCCTGCATCGCATGCACCCGGACGCCTAGAAGAACCAGCGCGTTAAAAGCTTCCAACAGAAATGCGTCCGCAACAGCTTCGGTGCATAAGCGGTGACGTCCGTGCAAATCTATAAACCAATATACAGGCCCCTCCATAATTCATGCCAGGAGGGTTCATGCAGGCACTGACGCCATAACAAAACCTGTCAGCACTGTCGAACCCATGCTTACCCCTGGCGGGGGCGGCACCCCAGGCGGGCCCAGGCTCATGGCCCCAAACGCCACATTCAGAGAACCCTGAGGAGCGCCTCCAGGAGGCGGAGCCATGCCAGGCGGCGGTGGGAAGCCACCCGGTCCAGGAGGAGGGGGCGGACCAGAAGGCGGGACTCCTGGCGGAGGCACGCCCGGAGGGCCTAGAAAACCAGGCATCGATCCATAGCCACCTGGTGGCGGCGGCAAGCCACCTGCAATTACATAAAGAGATACCGCAGATCAGGATGCATTTGCTGGGTCATCAGCGGACATGTAAGGTCCAAGCTTGTGCCCAGGGTTTTGCAAAGCTTAGGTCTACACCTTGCGCAAAATGCAAAATGATTGCCTGTCAGGTTAACGAACACCCTACTGGACTATAGGCTTTCGAGCAGCGACGCACAGCGACGTTGCTGTGATCTGAAGAACAAAATCTATGCGAGCATGTCACATGACACATCGAGGCTAGGCAACATCTCTTCACTGCTCTCGGCTCCCATTGGTTACCTGGAGCACCGGGCCTGGGGCCATAGGACTGCATTGTTGCAGGATGCCACTGACGTTTCTCCGCTTTGTGACTTTGGGTTGCAACGTATCAGGGCAAGAAGCAAAACATCTGAGCAAAAATTGGCACTTTTTCGTAAATCTCTAGAACGCTGCAACTTGTTGCAACGGCGGAGATGACCGGATCGGAGACGTGTCCCGACCAGACACTCTAGCCCCAGTTACAATCTTTGTTTTCTAGTTACTCCCAATACATAACTTAGTACAGTGCTGTAAGGTAACAAGGAACCTCAGCTCTGTTTCCGGTTCGACCGTTTGCCGTATACCCGGGTTGTTATGCGCTACACAGCATCAAATAGTTGTCCTTACAATATGTCATCCTATCCAGTTGGTCTTTACGGCATCGAATGCAACTTATATTTCCCTGCTTGGTTCCTAGAGTAGGCTCGCCTTTTCCGTTATGGCAACGTTTTCCTATGAGCTTTTCAAGCGAGGTTGGAAACGTACAGGGCCGGATCAGTCCGACGAAGCTATGCATTTACCACTTCCACTTTCGAGCTCGACCGCATACGAATCTGGCCATCGACGCAGTACCCGTGAAGGAAGGCAGCGATTTCGACTCCTAGATAAAGGGTGGGATCTGGGTTTTGCGCTTCACCTCCATTAGTTGGAGCGGTTCGGGACATGCGTTGGTTGGCGCTTTCGTGTAGCTAAGCAGACGTGAGTGCCCGCGCCTGCAGGCGCGCAGGCAAAGGCATCGTACGGTTTGGCTTGCCGGCAGGCGGATGGTATCTGTACTGGTAAGTTTCGTCCGATGCCTTGATTGAACACCAGCTGACGCCGAGAACAGAATAACTAAGCCCCGCCGGAGGGATTAACCTGGCAGTAGCACCTGCTGCCTCCGTTCGCCCTTTCGCCACACATACTTTGCCTGGCGTGCGCACCTGTACGTTCTCGGCCCGTGTCTGTGCTACGTATCCCCTACATACGACCTTCCGCATACCGCTTGCATACCGCCTCCTGCCGCATGCAGGAGTGACATCTTCCACACGTTGCTAAATGTAAGGCATGCAGCCTGTGCACCTCTGGCGTGAGATCCGGCGGACCCGGAAGTGTTGGAAAATTAGGAAATATAGGTTGTGGGGACCTAGGGGTTGTTCCGCTATGCGTGTCATGCGGTTCCTGGCCAGGCATTGTAGATGTAAGCAGCGCACCCTGCCATCAGTACATGTCTGGGCATGTGTAATGCAACGTTCTCGCTCCTGGTGGACGGACCGCGCGTTGGGTTGCCTTGGGTTGGTTTTATCGTGAGCCCGTCTCCCGGTGCCCGAGATCCTGCACCTAGTAAGCAACCCACCCCCTTTTTGGCCCGCTTTCTGCCTCCCTTCGGACCGCAGATGCCTCGGCACCGCTTCCTTTTGGTCTTTTTTTGCGTCTATCTAACGGAGGTGAGGGCCCTGTGGAGATGCGTATGGGTGTTGAGGGCATGAACGGCGGGTTTGTAACGACGGCTCGAAGGCTAGCGCTCGATGTTTCCAATCTTGTTCCGCCCTTGCAATCCGCCCAGCATCGCCCCTGCCCTTAGCCAACGTGTTCGCCTTTCCAAAACCTGGTCGCAACCATAGTTGCTCCGCGACATGGGACCCTGTCCCTGGGGCTCCGCGCTTTCACCCCGGCCAGGGTAATGCATGCCTTACTTGGATAGTTACGCGTCCCTTGGGTTCTCTCCGTGCCTCTTCCACTCCCTGATGCCGCCGCAGTATTTAATTTTCGCGCTGCTGTACCTGACCCAGCCCGACCGATGCGTGGGTGGCATCATGAAGTTCTCTCACGCCATGTGGTTCTCGGTGCAGACCGCCGCGACCCTGGGTGCGTGGGTGTTCCTGCACTTGCACTTACTGGTCTGGTACACGGGGAACATCAGCTTGTATGGGCGATTGCACCTTCCCCGCGGCCCCCGCAGTGAGGGCTTTTTTCATGCGTCGCAGGCGGCGGTGTCGTTAATGCAGCATTTATAGGGCGTGGGTAGTCGATGTAGGCGGATGGAAGGCGCAGTGGGCCGGGCAAACCGGCAGGAGGACGGGTGCACAGCGGAATTGGGACGCAGGTGCTTTAAAGCTGCTATGTTGCGGAAGTAGGTGGCTTTTGCGCTATCAAGGATCAGAACTAGCTGCTTCCTGTTTGGAGGGTGGGACGGGACAACTGTTACCTGGCTCGTATTATAGCTGCATCGTTGCCAGTTCAGCTCAGCGGCCTTGCTTTCACCGCAGCGCTCGACCTTCTGCCCTCGTGCTCCGCTGTCCCTTACGCGCTCTGTTCGGCTCAGGTTACACGGGCTTGCTGCAGCCTAACCCCGACTGCGCCTCGGTTAACATGTTGGTCATCCTGCAGGTGAGGTTGAAGGAGGTTGTGGACTAACGGGTGGGGCCTCTCACTAATTAGAGCTGTCGTTGTTGTACGGTGGTTCATGGATTATTGAAGTCCGCGCACATTCTCCAGGACAAAATGAAGCACGACTGCTTGCGTTGGTATCGGTGTCCAGCATGAACCAATGCTTCAAGGACAAGACATGGTGTCCTGGTGCTCAGCCTGCGTTATGTAGGAGCACTGGAGCCCAGATGACCAGCATTTGTCCCAGAACCCGCCTCGCCCATGCAGGTCATCAGCGCCGCGCTCGTAGACTACTGCATGATGGGACTGGTGTTCGCCAGGTAGGTGTGGGACTTGGCGAAAGGGCAATATGGCGCGTTCGCACCTTGCTACTCAGTGCGCCTCCCTTATGACTGTGCACGTGGATTATCCCGGCTCTGTCAGGGAATATGCAACGGGAACTGTGGTGTGCGCCCGTCCCTGCACCACTTTGATCCGGTCCCCCAGGTTCGCCTCGCCTAATAAGCGCTCCTTCACTATCCGCTTCTCCTCCACTGCGGTGCTCTTCCAGCGGCCTGAGGACGGCCTGTGGTGCCTGTCCTTCCGACTTGCGAACATTCGCAAGCATAGCCTTATTAACCCGCAGGTAGGGTTGGGTAGGGTAGGCGGGCTTCGGGTGACGGGCCCTGCTGCTGTTAGCTTTTGGGGGGTCGACACGCAGGCAAGATGCTCAGCGTTAATTCGTTGTTTGTGAAAATATAAGTGCACGTCTACAGCATCACAATGCATCTAAAGCGTGCTACGTCTCTCCGTTTGAGCGCATCCCGAACCCGCGAGTCGATAACTCCCAAATTCTTGAGCCCGCCCGCAGCCGCCGCCGGGAAACTGACGCCTCTCCCTTGGCCCAGCCCATGTTGGAACCTATGTTACCCCGGAGTTTGTGCCTACTCCCACATTACGGCTCGCCATCTGCCCTTCATCCGTGCTTCATTACCCGGTGCGCAGATCTCGCTCATGTTCGCGCTGCCCCTCGACAGCCGCCTGGTAGGGGGCCGGCCCCCTGGCGGGGCCCCCGACTCTGCAGGGGTCGGGTCGGGCGCGGGCTCCAAGGCCTCTGGCGCCGCCATCGCTGGCGGCGGTAATGGCATTGGTAACGGTTTGGCGCACTTCAACTTTCGAGAGCTCCCCATTGAGGACCTTCCCTCCCAGGTGGCCAACCTGCGGCTAGGCCTGCACGCCCACATCAATCACATCATCAGGTGATGCGCAACACGGCGTTGGAAGTTTGCGCCCTGCGTACCTGCACCCATCCGGTCATCACAAGCTTGTGCTCCTCCGTCCTTAATTATACTATTGCTGGCCCTTGGGTCTTCACCGTCTACGAATGCGTCATAGGTTTCTTCTGAGCCATGCCCTGACTACGTTCCCGTTCGTGTCATAGCATTCTAAACTGTCTCCTGCTGTACGACTCTATTCCCGTGTGTTCCCAGACCAGGTAGTCCGCTTTTCGACCGCTCCTTGGACGAGCTGCAGGCGCTGGGTGCTGAGGTGCTCTGCTTCATGGAGGGGGTGGATCCCATGACGTCCAACAACATCCAGGCACGCCACAGCTACACACCTGCAGACATCCGCATGAACGAGCGGTTCGTGCCCATAGAGCTGAAGCTGCGTGGTGGTGAGCTTGGGCTGGACTTCACGGGCTTCGATGCCACCACCGCTAAAGCGCTTGCGGCGGAGGATCCACACGAGGTAAGGAGATGGAAGGGCTGTACCGCGCAGGTCGGCTGTCTCTCAGCTGTAAGGGGCCAACAGGTCGCCTAGCTGGCCGTCCCTGTTGCTCTGGACTGTGTCTCCATGACTGAACCTTTCAAGAAGGGTTACAAGGAATACCTCGGCCTTTGGTTTCTCACTGCCTGGGATGTTAGGGTTCTTGCAGCTCCGTTTCGCGGCAGATGTGTTAAGTCCGGTTTAATGCATGCCATCGATTGTGCAGCAGTGCCAGCGTGGTGAACCCTCCATTGGGAGTTCTTCTTACAATTGGATGAGCCCGTGAGCTGCTTGGCCTGGGTGTTTACCCTCCATCACCTTATCTTCACCTATGTTCGCTTGTAATTATTCGCTTAATTTATACTTGGGTCTCCCTATGATGACAGGTTCGCGAGGGCGGCTTTGCAACCTTCCTTGTACCTGTCCCAGGGCACAATCCCGTATTGACCGGGGGAAATAGTGCAGTGGCAGCCGGCACGGGTGCAGGACGTGCTGGCATTGGGAGCCCGGAAGTCGACGTGGAAGCGGGCTGGAACAGAGATGGCACGCCGCTCGTGTCCCTCTCAGGCCGCACTGGTCGTGCCGGCGGTGCCGATGCTGCCGCTGCGGGTCCCAGCTACGCCGGCGAGGTCAATACCATGATGGCAGTGGCGCTGTCCGGCGACATGTGTTCCCACATGCAGGCGCTGCGGTCTCAGAGCATCCGCAGCCTCACCACGCCGATGCTGACACTGCCACAGCTAGTGCCCAGCGTCGCCACCTTGGCGACCTCTACCTCCAGCTCAGCCTTCGCAGGGAATAACCGCACCTCGCCACCGGCTGCGGCTACTCTTGGCTTTCCAGGGGAGCTGGCAGACCTTTTCGATGCGGTGCTAACGGATGTGGGCTGCTCCGCGACGGTGAAGCGCCAGGCGGCGACACTCAAGGAGGCGCTCAGCGCGTTGGAGCTGGTGCCGCGTGGTCCCGCTGAGCTGGCAGGGCGGCAGCTTTAGGTCGAAGTAGCCTCGGCAGCTGCCATGCGGGTTCTGTGATAGAACAGCATAGTGATGTGCTGGGACGTTGGTGGCTGTTTCAGGGCAAAGGATGGGGCCCCTACATATAGTGAGGCGGCTGGCAAGGATGCGGAGCGCCTCGCCGGAACATGGTGGGTTCCACCACTGAGTCAGTAGGAGGGTTTGACCTCTCGTCGCAAGCTTGTAGCTGTTTTGGCAGTCTTTAGGATGTAAGTGTATTGTAATTATTACCTAAGGACGGTGACTGCTTTTTAAGAATTGCATGCGAAAGATGAGAGGTGTTCAGAGTCATGCGGCGCCAGGTGTACATACAGTCGGCTCTTACGAATGCTCAGCGCAGTGCACACGTGCGATACTGGTTGTGTATTGGCAAGCAAGTTTCGGTATTTAATGGGTGGAACATCACCCTGGTTCGTTAACGCGCAGTACTCGCAAGGCAGGTTGGGTAAAGCGGCAGGTTTCACAGCTGACAAGTTCTCGATGTAGTTAGGTCCTGGGTCGCATTTCCGCTCTTAAATGGCAGAGCGAGTCTGTCGCAAACACAGCCCATCCCGCATGTCGCGAGATTGAACGACAGGAGGTTGCCACGGATCTTCGCACGTGGTGGAGATTTGCTTTACTATCTTCCTGGGCCTTTCGTTTCCAACACCGGTGATCCGGTCACATAACCTGTAACGTCATCTATTCAAGGAAGTCCACCGAATATGGCTTCAACAGTATTTATATAAATAAATCATATAGTTCAATAATAAGAGTAATAATATGCCTCAGCCAAAAACGTACGTGTGTATTGAAGGGGCGGGGTGGAGAGGTCATGGTTTTCCCCTGGCCTTTGTATCTCCCGCCACCCGTGGTTCAATTAGTCGTTCTCCGAGTCTGCCGTATCCGATGAGCCAGGCAAGCAGGAGCAGGACAAGGCTGACCGTTGTTAGCCCGTATCCCTGCATGCCCCTCGCGACACACTTCATGCCATGTCTGTTTATGGCAACGGGATGGTACAGACACATCATGGAATGCTGTCGAATGTTGTCAAAAAGGACCCAGCGGTCACGATGGGAGAGGAAGGACTGCATCGGTGTTCCGCGTGACGGTCATCATGCGTGTGTAAATACATAGACCTCTTGATCCAGGTACGTATGATGCAGGGTACGCAACCATCCGGGAGCCCAGCTGTCAAGCAACTGAGTAGGTTCCAATGCATTACACATTTCATGTCATACCATACCAGTCATACATACATACATACATACATACATACATACATACATACATACATACATACATACATACATACATACATACATACATACATACATACATACATACATACATACATACATACATACATACATACATACATACATACATACATACATACATACATACATACATACATACATACATACATACATACATACATACATACATACATACATACATATAGGCAGGCGGCTGGCAGAGGTTAAGGCCTGACTTCTGCTCCCAGTCGACCCAGTCGACCCGGGTTCAAATCCGCCTGCGGCTCCTCGGGTGTTTGAGGAGTGATGAAATGGGAGGTGGCCCCCCATCTTATGGACGGTGTAGGACGTGATAATATCAACTTGCGAGCTGACCAGGAACTAAGTTGATGCGCCGTTGATCCGCTAGATTTGGTTGGATGCTGGTGGTGAGTTGCCGAACCCAACGAATACATTCTGAAGTCGGATGGGGTGACGGATTAGGGTGCCCCTCTAGCAGGGGAGAGCAGGGACTGCCCCGGGAAAGGGGGCCGCTGGCGAAGTTAACCACCCTGTAACAACATACATACATACGCCTAGTGACTAATCCTAGCCAGCTTCCCCAGGTGGTCGCAGACTTCTGGAGTGAAGTGAGCCGAGCTCCCAACTACATCTGCCCCCAAGCCCAGCAGGAGGTGCTAAACTCCCTGGCGGCCGCCAACATCTCGCTACCCGCAGAGGCAGATGAACAGCTGGGATCCAGAACCATCACGGCCACCGAGTTACGAAAGGCTCTTAAGAAAAGCCAGCCTGGCAAGGCCCCGGGGTGGGACGGCATCCCAGCCGACATCTACAGGAAATTCTGGTCGGCCATTGGCACCACCATGGCTGGCCTGCTCACCGCCATAGGCTTGACGGGGCAGGTGCCGAAGGGCTTCTTGGAGGGGGTACTGACGGTGATCTACAAAAAAGGCGACCCCAAACTCCCTGGCAACTACCGTCCTATCACCCTGCTTTGTTCGGACTATCGACTGCTCACCAAAGTGCTGGCAAACCGCCTAGGCCCTGCCCTTGGCCAAGTCATAACCCCCGAGCAATCAGCCTTCCTACCTAGGCGCCTCATTGGAGCTAGTGTGCTATTCCTGCGTCACCTGTCACACCTCCT
>NW_003307582.1:418117-428186 GCF_000143455.1 Volvox carteri f. nagariensis | reverse complement strand
CCCGGGAAGACTCGTCGGGCTCCCGGTCGCCCAAGTCCTGGTAGCGAGCTCTCTGAGATGCTCGGTTCGTTCGGTCGGCAGGAAGAGCCCCCCAGTTGCGACTTCGTTTATGTTAGGAGACCAACGGGCATAGATCCCGTCTAGTTGGAGCGCCAAACAAGCGCTGTTGCGTGCCGGCCGTCGTTTCCCGTGCGGCCTGACCCGGGGGCGGAGTGCATGAGACTAACCAGCCGTATGCACCCGCCCCCCGCGCTGTGCTTCGGCCCTGGGCCCCCGGCTTTTCAGCCCACAGTGTAATCAACGTCATACATACATACATACATACATACATACATACATACATACATACATACATACATACATACATACATACATACATACATACTAGGGTTTGGCACTACTGGTAACGCGCGACCATTGCCCCCGGGAAATCCCGGGATCGATACCCGTTAGGGTCAAAAATCCTTCCGATGGTGGAAGGTATTGCGCCCCTAGTTGATGGACGGTGGTGACCTGGGATAAAGTTATCCTGCGAGCCGATCAGGAATGAAGTTGGGCCGCTGTCGACCCGGCAGAATCCGTTGGATGCTGGTGGTGGGTGCGGAACCTGAGCGATCCACTGAGAAGTTGACTAGGGTGACTGGATGAGGATGCCCCGAAATACCGGGGAAGGCAGGGTTTCGCAGGGTAGCTGCCACGGGCGAAGATATACCCCCCTGTTTCACACATCATACCAGTCATGTAAACGCCCATTCGACAACCCGAACCAGCGAACCAGCGCGTGCTGGTGTGCAGCAGTCGGTCCCTTTCAGACACGCGACACGGGTTACGTCCCTGTCCCCATCCCCTGGTCATACACTTCCTCGTCAGGCAGGTTCAAGAACGCTGTCAGAGCATGGAGAGTGTTTTCGTCCAGCCCAAGTCGCGCCTCACGCGATATCGCTGCGTTGATTTGCTCACCCAGATCCTCTACCATGTCTTCACTGCTAGCACTTCCAGTTATGCTGCCCCTGCTGCTGCTGCCGCCCCCGCTGCAGCTGCTCTGTAAACGCTGCAACTCTACAGCCATTGCGCCAGCATCCTCAAGGGCACCTGGTATACTGCTCCCCCGCTCCTTTGCATCCGTTGCTGTTGCGACCGCCGTACGCCGCCGCCACCAAGGGGCCTTGGGTGTCCCCGAGCCTGACACACCAGCTGTGGCCTCCCCTCCCCCTGTGGTTTTCGCAGCCGCGTCAGGCTGAGACAGACCGCGCACCTTGGCCAGCTTCGCAGCCGCCTTCTCCTCTGCCTTTTGTTCCTTTTGCTGCTGTTTGGCCTGGCGCTTTCGCGCTCGCTCAGCCATCTTGGCCGCCTTCTTCTCCGCCCTGGCAGCTGCTTTGGCGACAGCCCGCGCCTCTTTAGCCTCCCGGGCCGCCTGCTTTTGGACCAGCGCTAGCTGCTTTTTCTCTGCTCGCGAGGGCTTGAATGCTCCGGAGGACGGCCCTGCACCACTCTCAAGAGACGCGTCTGCCGATGCCGACGAAGCTGGAAAGCTCCCGTCTGCTTCGGCGCCTGAGATGGCGGCCTGCCTGTTCCCGTCCCTTACTGATGCCTGTGCAGCAACCGCTTCCTGCACCTCACCGTCTGTCCCCTCGTCCTCCTCGCTGCCGTCCCCCTCCCCATCCGTGCCGTCGCCCGAGGCTGACCCTGAAGAATCACTGTCACTCCCATGCAGCACCGCCGCCTCTGGCCCAACCGCTCTCCTGCCCTCCTCTTGCGGTTCATCGTCCGTCGCCGCTGCCACCGCCAGCGTCGCCGCCGCCTGCGCGGCCGCCGTCCCGCCATGTAACCGCGCGTTCCTGCCGCTTCGCCGTAGGAACTCCCGCAGTTCCTCACCCTTGCACCCTTCTTTGCCCACCTTCTCCTTCTTCTTCGTGCCTTTGCTGGCACGCGGCCGGCGCTCGCGCTCTCGCCGCATGGAGGGGTTGAGCACGTATATGGTCTGCAGGCTGGCCAGGAACTCCGCCGCTGCCCGGACAACCAGCGGCCGCGACAGGTATGCACCCAGTGCGGACACGGCGCCCGTGACGACGCTGATGGAGCCAAGCATGAGACCATCCAACACGTCCATGGCAGCCGCAGCCTCCACCAGGCCCAGACCCTGCAGGTCCGCCAACACGGTGGTGAACACCGCGAAGGAGTAGACGTCGCCCTGCCGGACATGAGGGGTGTAAGGGCGTGGAAAACGTGACTTGGCCTGAGCGCACGGCAGTGCCAGAAACGGAATGTGGAGGCTACGGCCGGGCATGCAAACGGCGTCGACAGGGGAAGAAACGACAGGGCGCTCCCTGCGCTAAAATCAGCAATGGGCCCGGGCTGTGCTGCAGCAAGAGGGTCAAGCAAGACGCCATGGGCTACACGGTGCGCATGGGCCATCCCCCTAACCATATGCCGACTCCACCATACCAACGCACCAGGGAGTCCACCGCGCTGACCAGCGCCGCATTCTTTGCCCCCAGAAGTCCTAGCGACTTGTTGGCGGACGTGTCTCCTCGCATGCCCACACACTGGAGCATATTAGCCATCAGCCGCAGGATGCCTGGGTTAGAGGACATCGGGGCAGGGTGGGGCAGAGCGGATCGCTGTGAGGCGGAAGCGGTTCGCTGACAGGCACGTAGCCAGATGACCAAACTCCCGCTGGCTTGAAGGAGGAGCACGCGAGCACAAACTACTCTGTCCTTGTTACCATACCACGCAATTCCGTGGACATGACGCTGCAAATTCCTAGTTCGTTGCGTCCGCAAACAACAGCAACCTTATTGTGCTCGCCAAGGGTGGGATCATGATGTGTAGGACGCTCTGCCATGTGCCGAAACCGCAACCATCATACACGATGAACCCGTACGCTCACTCGCCCAGTGAACTGGCAGCCTCAAGGTCCCTGCCTCCCCCCCCCATCCCCCAGCGTCCTACCTAAGAAGTTGACCGTCATGACCCCGAATGGCACAAGCGCCACGGAAGCCCGTGTCAGGAAGTGCAGCGGTGCATTGACCCTGCTCAGATGAGCCACCCGGTCATGGAGGTCCGACTCAATGGACGCTGACAGAGCTCGCACCCGAGGTAGCTCTGTCGATAACCACTGCGGGGCGCGGGGGAAATGCTGCCGTCACGCCGTGATCGCCGTTTCCTACGGCTCATTTCCCCTGCACAACCTCTCAAATTGCCGCAACTTGGGTTTCCCAGCCTGCATCTGCCACCAAACCCCAGTGGCAGTCTGTAGCGGTGCCCTGCGATCAACTCGCCCAAACCAGCAACTTATCCAAGCCAACTCAACCCTGTCTACCGCCCCACCGTCACCTCGCGAACCGGTCCCATGTGCTCCCGCGGGTGTGGCACGAAGAACACAGGCCAGGTGTCCCCTGTGGCGGCTTTGGCGGCTGGCAACGCATTCGAGTACTGGGTGGCCAGCACTACCACGGGGAGCTTGTTGAGCAGCGACAAGGCGATGATGCGCCGGTCCAGCAGCGTCAGCTCCTCGTCCTGGGGACAGCGGCGCGGCAATGCTTGCAAGGTGGATTCTTCTGTCTGAGACAGTGTTCGCGGGGAACAAACCAACGAGCCCAAATTGGCAAGGCGAAACTGCCGACTTGATGACCACACATCCCAGGCACAATGAGACACCGTAGCTGGGGGTTGCAACCATGCGGCATGTGAGCGACCCTATAAAGTGGTAAGCCGTATGCAGACGGCCTTTCTCTGCCCTGCGCCTTTGTCATGTGCCGGGCCGCACCTCGCCCCTTAGCTCATGCACAATGGCCACCACGCGGGCCTTCTCCAGTCGCTTGCCGCCGAACACCTTCAGAAACCTCTTACGGTCCTCCTTGTGGGATGGATCCGCGGGGTCCTCGGAAATACGCTCCACCTAGGGGCGTAAGGCATTGACAGCTGCTTCGTTGGCATCACCGATCACGAAATGGCCCGTGGGTCGGGTGTGTTAAGATGAATAACGCGTTGGGTGCGGGTGCGGAGAAGCGATGCTAGGAAATGGATCTGACGCAGGAGTGGACATTAAAGCGGAATGAAAGGATTGTTGTTCGGGTATGCGAGTTCTTGCTCTGCATAAGCCCAACCGTAACAACTAGGAGCAAGAAGCTCTAAAGCCAGAACTATGCTAGAAAGTACAGGCTGCCGGCAGCTGACAGTAGAGGCATGCACTCATTAATTTTGAGTTTCAGAAAAAGGGGCAAGGGTTGATTACAGGTAACTTGACAGGCACATTGCCTAGATAGGTTTGGCCCACCTGGAGTCTGTACAGCCCCAGGTCGTGGAGTTGCTCCTCCACTTCGGGACTGACGTTGAAGCAGAGCAGCGTGCATGGATCCCCGGCCACATTTACGTTTTGGCTCCAGATGTCCCCTTTTAGTTTGTTTAACTCCTCAAAACGTTTTGGGTTTACGTATATCTTTGCTTTCAAAAGATCCTCAATAGCGCTAATCTCCTTTTTATTGTCCTTGTTGAACATAGCTCGGTCTTACCAGCTGCACCAGTATGCATGGATAATGCATGAAGCATGCAGTTTTAGCTTTTGTTATCCAGTTAGCTGCCCTAGCTTTTATCAGTTTGCGCTCAATCCAGCTTCCACCTGCTCTCAGCCTCGGCCCGCTCCGAGACCAAATATTGCATCTAAACTTACAGTACTGTCGAAGTGACTTTTTTCGCGGGAGTTCAACTCTACATTTATTTCTGCCAACTCAGTCACAGTAATCTGCTGCTAGTTTCATCAGGCCAGAAGCGAATGTTGCGAAACATCCTAGCAAGGCCAATGGCCGGACAAAGCTACAGAAGATGCCAGCTATTGACTCCTAGTATTATCTTTCATCCTCGCTGGAGGAATGGGCGTTGTCGAGCCGATCCCACCGACCCACGGGCCGCAATCGAGGCCTGGAAAGCGCCCCACAACTTACAGTTTCTGCTGCCTCTGGACAGCCAGACTGTGCCGCCGGACCCCGCGGTACTTGCTTTAGAACAGCCGCCTGGTGCGGCTTTGAGCTACGTGCTGCGCGAAGTTCTCCTGAACGTTGCCCTGCCCCTGCTCGCGCTGTGGCTGCTGCAACGTTGGCTTGGCCAGATAGAAGAACGAACGGAAAAGGTAGGCACTTCTACAGCCGCGGTAAGTACATCAATAAGCTATACCCCAATCACAAAGGCTAATGGGGCGATTTGTTTAAATGTTTATCGAAAGGTCGCGTGGCGCTCCGCAGATCCGGCCCGCGCAGCTCGACCCGAATATATCCTCCGAGAGCTGACCCTGCCATTTGTATACCCGTTCATCCCTAATAATTCAAATCATTTTCTTTAATGATGGCTGGATTAACACGCAAAGGTTATGACTGTATTGCAGCGCTGCAACATGGAGCCGACCTGCAACGACCGCCGAGCACTTCCTCATATCCCAGCCATTCCTTAAGCTAAACTTCCAATTGCGCTATTCCGTTGCTGTCCTTACTTGGTCTCCCCGCAGCAGTCCAACGAGAGCGGCGCTGTCAGCGGTCACGGAGGGGCCTCTTTGCCGCTATCCCGCCAGCTGGCCGGGCTGCTGCCTGTGGCTGCCACCGCTCCTAGCCGCGCCGCCCTGGCGCTGCTGACCGCCACCCACGTGGCCCGCAGCGTCGCCAACATCGTGCAGGGTCTTGCGGAGCGGGCACTGCTGGCGGCGGGTGGTCCGGGGCCCGACGACCTGTACCGCCTGCTGTCACATAGTGCGGTAGCCCTGTAGCCCTGTGGCCCTAGCGCAATTGCACCTGCTGCGAGAGACTGCCGCTTGGGAGTTTAGTGAAAGCGGCTATCTGGCTGAGGATGCAGGGGCCCCACGCCCGTCCTCGAAAATCCGGGCATGCACTTTCAGGCCTTCATGCAGAATTCCGCAACTGTGCGGCACGCAGTGCCGGTGCATCTTGCGCCCCCACCTGCCGCGACTTGCGCTCCCACCTGCCGCGCACTCACTCCGCAGGCCGCGCCGGGCAGCTGCTGCATTCGTTCAAGGCGGCGTTAGTATGTGTGGACCAGGGGCTAATGCTGTTCTACCAGGTGGCTCTGGTGGTGTTCGGGTGAGAGCGGGAACGGGTTTCAGTCGAGGTTGTGATCTGCTCCATGTGAACAGTAGCTCCCACGCCTTTTGTTTGGCCCTTGGCACCGCATACCGCCTTTGTATTGTTGAGTCATTTTCACGATGATGACATTCGCTGCAGACCTCTGATGAGAATAAGTGCTAATAGCAACTACCTTGATAATTTTGTTTTTAGGAAAATATAAAATTGAAAAATATCAACCGCAATAATAGATTTTATGGCTTCGCCTTCTACGTCTTCTGCTATAATGAAAAGAGGTTTGCCAGCTTTTCATTTTTCCTAACAAACGCGTTAATATTACTGATTCGCTCAAGCTCGTAGGAGTAATGATAAAAAGTTTTTTGATTTTAGAAACGGGGTAGTATATCTTGAGCTGCACGGCGCATGCTCAGGCTGTCCGAGCGCTGACAACCAAAATATAAAGTTTGGTAAGGCGGGTAGAAAAAGGTGGTTAGGTATTAAGCCAACGGTAAGAGGGGTAGCGATGAACCCATTTGACCATCCTCATGGAGGTGGTGAAGGAAAGACATCGGGAGGTAGACATCCTGTAACTCCTTGGGGTAAGGGTGTATTTCCAGTGCGGATTAACGTCGCGGATTAACCCTCTGTCCTCCATCGATACTTGCTCAAACGGCTAAGTTGTTGGCAAACTTACCTCGCCTTTTCAACCTTTGGTTCCCTTATGGAACGAAACTATGTGGTAAGCTCGTACCAAGGATTTCCGCGCCCTAATCCCTGGCCTTAATCCGCACTGGAAATGCACCCTAAATCAACCAAAGGTTTGCGTACTAGAAATAATAAGCGTACAGATAAGTTTAAAATAAAATCTAGGAGAAAAAATTAATAATATTTATTGATATATATGGGTAAAAGATCAGTTTGGACGTTCGATGGGTTTCGGTAGACAGGGGAACGTGTATTTCCTTATTTCGTGAGCAGGACGGCAGTACAAGTTTTGCACAGGGAAAATTACCTCAGGTTGCTGCGTACGCCTCCTGAAAAACCTGAAGGTAGTGTCGTACTGGCAGTACTGTACTGCAGTGTTGTGGTGACAAACGAATGTACATACGGTTCAGGTGCTGGGCGCTGCTGAGGTGGAAGGAAGTGGCCGTTAGCCGCTTCCTGGTGCGCCGCCAGGAGACTGCACAGGGCCGGCAGGAGCTGGAGCGAATCATCACCCCGATCAACACGTGAGCGGGCGCACCTGGTCGCGTTGCTGTGCATATCTCCTCCTCCCCCTTCAGCCCAAAGCCCAGTCTGGCCTACATAAGCCAGTCCTATGCGTTCAGTTCACCGCTTTGCCCCGTGATTGCGGTTGACCTGTGCCGTGCAATGCTTAAGACACAGTGCCGTGCAGGTTGGTAACGTGGGTGTTGCTGGCGGGTGCAGCAATGCTAGTGGTGCAGCTGCTGGGGTTGGACGTGAGGCCGCTGCTGCTGCTCACGGGCTGGAGCAGTGTGGTGGCGGGACTGGCCTCACAGCAGCTGCTAAGCAATGCGGTCAGCGGCGTGCAGATGGTGGGTGAGGCCGACCGCGTGTGACGGGGCAGAGACTACCGACGGCTCTGTACTCCGAGGCCTTTGAGCACCTTGAAGGCCCAGTCGTAAATGTACCCACAGCGCAGATCAGTCCATTAACAACGCACGTTGCTGTCAGGTGTCAATGGGTGAGGGGAAAAGACAGTGTTTGATAAAATCGTTGCCACGACAATGTCGAAAGCTGGCCATGAGTTTGTCGCAACGTGCGAGCGCGGGCTGGTCTGCGGCAACCCTACACATATACCGCTCAAACGACACCGCAGCCACACGTCCCAATGCCCATGCTCTGCCGCTGTTTCTTACGCGTTAAGATCATGTATGTGTCCGTTCGCCGCACTGCGGTTGGGCTATCTGATATTGGCGGGGCCCGTGCAGTACCTGGACCGACCTTTCCAGGTGGGGGACACCATCGCAGTGCTGTCTGGCATTACGACGTACGAGGGGGAGGTGGTCGACATTGCGGCTCTACGCACCCATGTTGCACTGGAGGACGGCTCCACGGTGGCCATTCCCAACCGCTCCCTGGCCGATATGATCATCACCAACAAGAGCCGCAGCAGCAGGCGTGAGTGGGCAAGCGGTGGAGGGATGTGGGAAATTGGGAAAGAACCCGGGATCGGGGCCAGGGATGAGGTGCGTCCCACGGCGCGTCGCATGATATGGGTTCTAGAGAAAGCCTGTGTCGGGCTGTGGTCCTGGGTTTCCCACCAGTGGGCTGGACATCATGACGGCCATGGTACGGCAAGCTACGTAAGAGCCTCATCATGTTCAAAGCACTGGTCGACCGCCTGGGCCCCACGCCTTGCCCGTTATAGCGCCGCGCTAGAGACCTGATGAAGGCTGGTTTGACGGCCGAGCCCTCTCCTGTCTCCCAGCCCGACAGCCCGCCTGCTACCTCGCTATTTGCCCTTGGCAGGTCTCAAGAGGCGTCCCTGGTACCATTCGCGTGCGCCGCTGTCACTGCAGCTGCGCATCCGGCTGCGTCCGCCGGATTATGGTGGATCGCTATACTCTGAGCTGGAGGACTTGCGGCGTCAGGTCATTGACAGCAGGGCAGTGGAGGAGGACGGCCCGCTTGCGCCGCGCGTGGACGTGCTGGGCTTCTCGGACCACGGGGTGGAGCTGATGCTGCGGGTAAGACGGGGGCTGAAAACGAACACATTGCATGCCCATTCCAGGTGTCAGTGGCTCAGGAAAAGGATTCGCTGCATTATTAAGTTAAAGAACCGGGATCCGGAGCAAGCCTTGCAGGTCTGGCCTGCCTACAGGCTTTTAATTCACTTGACGCGAGGAGTGACGCCATGTTGTTGCAGGCATCCTGTGCATGATGGGAGGTACCAATCGAACCCTGTCTTTACTTTATTCCTATGCTCCACAGTCGGCTCATCCCTTGCCTGCTTCGCGCGCAGTGTCGCCTGCGCAACCCCGCGAAGGTTGCGTCGTCTGCCGCCAGCGGTAGCCTTGCAGCGGCGGCCTCGTCCGCACTGCCCGTAGAGGGCCCATCCGCCAGCGGGGGCGTTACGGTGCACGTAGGAAGCGGTACAGGCGGGGGGAGTGACGGCCCGGAGGGTTCCGTAGGTGCATCGGCGCGTGGCGCCAGCAGCAGTAGCAGTGGTAGCGGCAGCGCGCCGGCTTTTGGTGGGCCACGGGCAGTGGGCACGGGGGAGGATGCTAGACAGTCGCTGCGCCAACAGTTAATGTTGGCTCTGGGCCCGTGGCTACACGCACGAAATGGCACGTTGGTGGCCGTCTGATTATCACAGATCTTGTTGAAAGTTGATCGATTCACCTTCAAAACCGTTGGTGGCCCGTTGGACTGCTTACCTCATGTGATGTGGCCGGAACCGTTAACGCATTAAGATTAGAAAGTGCTATTGCTTAAACGTCATCGCGTGATCCGTACTCACTACTAACTTATTGTGGGGAAGGCCATTGCGTCTGCGACCACACTCCCGCGGTACCCAAACCCTTCAAAGACAATTCCGATCAGCCATTTGGCTGTTAGTGGGAGGGCGGGTGGGCCGCTCGCACGGCAATCGAGTAGAGAGTACGAAAATAACCTAATGCAGTCATCGACAGCAGAAAACGTAAGCCTCCAGCCTCATGCCGACTCTCTTACCTACCATTCATATTCTCTACCTCGTTCCCAAGACTCCGCCGCGTTGCCTCTAGTTCGGCTCGTGCCACAGGTAACTTCGCTCGTCGCTACTTTGCCATTCACCTTCGCCTCCACCCAGCCTCTGCTTCTCCACAGAAGCGGCGACCTCCTTCGCCGTTGTTACGCCTCGTCTATGCGAATCCTCCTCATCCGACTGTGTCTTCTGCCTACCCGGTGCGCGCCCCCTCTCTCTGCGCATCCTTTTCTCTGGCCCTCTCTTACGGTTGCCTACCTTACTGCAGGACTCGCCCCTTGCCTGTCCGGTG
>NW_003307582.1:414562-415520 GCF_000143455.1 Volvox carteri f. nagariensis | reverse complement strand
CCTGCTGTTGCTGCTCCCGGCTGCGTGGGTACCACACCACTGAAATATCTGTGTCCGTATCGGCGCAGAGGCGGTGGATCTCCGCCACTACGGGCAGGCAAGCGGCGTTGCCTTTCATTCCAACCATGCAGAATTCCGCCGGTTGGCTGTCCGTCTGGTATTGCACCGTCCGGCCGTACAACAGGTTCGGTGCCTGCTCTCGCAACCAGTGCAAGCTGTACAGCAGCGCCCGCAGTTCTCTTTCTGTGCTGCTAAAGTCATTCCGCTGCAGCCGCTGGGTTTCCTGGGCTTTGAAGGGCACGAGCATGCGGCTGTTGGCACCCAGTTCTTCCCCAGGTAAGAAGGCTGCGAAGGCCCTGTCCGAGGCGTCCCCGACTAGCTCCGTCGTCAGTCGTAGGGCTGGTCCTTTCCGCCAAGTGGCTGTCCCGTTGCGCCTGCCCAGCAGCTCCATGAACAAGCCTGCCTGGCGTAACACCTCCGCCGAGTCCCAAACCTCTTCGTCCCACGCCACACCCCGGGCTACGCGCCACACCATCCGCGCATACAGAGGTGCCGTGGTGACGGCGGGCGTCATGGCGATGATTTTGCCGGCCACCTGCGCCACCTGCCGCGCCGTTAGCCGCTCGCCTTCGAGCTGTGTAAGCAGCGCACGGAATCTAGCTAGCTTGTCGTCCGGTACTCTGAATGCTTGCGCCTCCGCATCCACCTCCATTCCCAAGAAACGGACTCGCCTTCTGGGGATCAGCTGGCACTTGGACAGACTGAGGGTGAAGCCCAGGGCTGCCAGCAGCCGTACTACCGNCCCACACTGGAACTGTGCCGCGGCCTTCGACCCCGCGGCACCCATCTGGTCGTCTATCAGGAAAGACATGCGGACCCCTAGCTGCCGTAAAGGCCGGAAAACCTCGAGCTTCATGCTTGTGTACAAGTGGCAGGCCG
Organism: Volvox carteri f. nagariensis; assembly: GCF_000143455.1. NCBI lineage: Eukaryota > Viridiplantae > Chlorophyta > Chlorophyceae > Chlamydomonadales > Volvocaceae > Volvox > Volvox carteri. The sequence continues at coordinate 414,581 of NW_003307582.1, read as the reverse complement.
GCGCCAGGCCGAACGGCAG
>NW_003307582.1:412131-413154 GCF_000143455.1 Volvox carteri f. nagariensis | reverse complement strand
CCCGTCTGTGCCCGGGCACAGCGCCCGTTCCACGCGTGGGTAATGCAGAGTTTGCTTCCATCCACGTTGCCGCGGTACGCAATCTCCGAGATTGACCCAGAGCCCACACCCTGGAATCCCCGCCGGTCTAGCTCCTGATTGACCGCTGCCACCACGCTAGCAGGTGGGCCCAGGCGCTGCACTCCGCGGCCCCCGGCGTGAGGCGCTCCCAGCCCCGCGTCCCGAGGGGGGGCCTGAAAGCCCCCACCCACTTGTCCCCAACCAGCGGTCCTCTGCTCTGGGCGGNCGGGGGCCCCCGGCGGCCGCCCTTCCCCTGCTGCGCCGGGGCCCCACAACAGCTTGCGGTCGCCACCGTCCCCTCCCCCGTGCTTCAGGATATTCTCCGCCATCCTGTCATGACCATCGTGGATTCTCTGGGCCGCGCGCATCAACAGGATCACGGCCGGCCAGGCGCGCTGCTTCATCTCCAGAAACGTCGGCGTGCTCACGTTCACGGCCTGGAGTGCCGCCTCCAACCAGTGCAGCCGTGCATCACGAGCCCGCATCTTCAACGTCGCCAGACTCGTCTCCACCCAGCCCCACTGTACCAGGTGTCCCGTAACCTGCCCTACAAAGCGCTCCTTCGAGGCCTGCTTGGCCTGCTGACCTATAAACTTAAGCACTCCGCGACGATGCGGCTCTATTGCATTACTAAAGCACGCACGCAGCTCAGTGACCAGCCCTGGGCCCACATTGGCCAAAGCGTCTACAACCGCCTCTTCCGCCTGCTCCAGCATCGCCGATACCGCGGATTTCACCACCCGCAGCCCGCATGGGCCTTCCGTCATGGCCCCAGCCTGGGCCATGACGGTCGCCCACAGCTGGGCGTTGGGGACGCGGTCCGCCTCCTCGAGATTCAGCGCCTTCCGAGCGGCCCTAAGTGCCTCCTTACGGCGGCTGTGAGCCTCCTGGACGTCCTTTTCTGTGACAACGCTGTAAAACGCTGGCTGCCCTACCGGGCCAGCAGCGGCCACCTGGTGCATT
>NW_003307582.1:410650-411470 GCF_000143455.1 Volvox carteri f. nagariensis | reverse complement strand
GCAACCACCCTTAGTGCTGGCCTTCAGAAGCGGATCCATGCAGGCGGGTTCAAGGTAATCCAACCCTGCGCGGGAGCGTGCCCCCTGTGACGGGCCTGCCGGGTTACTTGCGACCAAACCTGCCGGCCCAAGGCAACTCAGCCGGGGTGCTTCGCCGCGCGAGAGCATACCCCCTGGGGCTGGCCTTCCGGATGCATGCGACCTAAACCTGCCGGCCCAAGGCAAATCAGCCTGGGTGCTTCGCTGCGCGACAGCATACCCGCTGGGGCTGGCCTTCCGGATGCATGCGACTAAACCTGCCGGCCCAAGGCAAATCAGCCTGGGTGCTTCGCTGCGCGACAGCATACCCGCTGGGGCTGGCCTTCCGGATGCATGCGACCTAAACCTGCCGGCCCAAGGCAAATCAGCCTGGGTGCTTCGCCGCGCGACAGCATACCCCCTGGGGCTGGCCTTCCGGATGCATGCGACCTAAACCTGCCGGCCCAAGGCAAATCAGCCTGGGTGCTTCGTTGCGCGACAGCATACCCCCTGGGGCTGGCCTTCCGGATGCATGCGACTAAACCTGCCGGCCCAAGGCAAATCAGCCTGGGTGCTTCGCCGCGCGAGAGCATACCCCCTGGGGCTGGCCTTCCGGATGCATGCGACCTAAACCTGCCGGCCCAAGGCAAATCAGCCTGGGTGCTTCGCTGCGCGACAGCATACCCGCTGGGGCTGGCCTTCCGGATGCATGCGACCTANACCTGCCGGCCCAAGGCAAATCAGCCTGGGTGCTTCGCTGCGCGACAGCATACCCCCTGGGGCTGGCCTTCCGGATGCATGC